>NW_024070196.1:7188564-7402281 GCF_014754425.2 Oryx dammah
GAAAAATTTTAAGTTCAATTGGTAGTTTCAAATTGTAATTTAGGTAGGGGTCCTTGAACTTTAATAGCTCCTGGTGTAATTTTTTTGCATCAAAAATTTTCAGAAGTATTTTAAAGGATTGGAAGCAGCTGAAATTACCTAGGGAGTGTGAGAAAATCTAATGGTTCCATATAGAACCGGGTGGAGCCATACAATCTGTTTTTAGCAGTTACCCCAGAACAAACATCATCGGAGAACCACAGCAATAGTTTAGCGAACCTTGCAATTTGTCATCAGATCTGCCTTCTATGTCAGCCCACTGTAGACTATTCTGGTAGCTAATATTTGGCTGTTTCAAGTTTTGTTTCTCCTGCCTATGGGAGAAACTTTTTCTATTCATATTTATTTAACTCCAGCTGTCCATCACTTACTGTGCACGGTAAGGCACTTGAAAAACCAATGTGAGTAAAACAGATGTGTCTCTTGCCCTCACAGAACTTTCTGTCTAAGAGAAGAAACAGAGAAGTGAACAGACAGTTATAAGTAACTTAAGAGCAATGATGATGATTTCTCACTGTGTGTAGCCATATTATAAGGAAATAAAAGGCCATTTTTTTCCTATCTTTAGTCTTTCTTGGTAAAAGATCATAGTGATTTTGTGGAAAGACACCACCTAGTGTTACATCTGTATTTATATTCTTGACTCTTTCACTAACTGGTTATGTGACAGTGTACAAGTTAAACTAACAGAATCTTAATTTCATATGCATCTATTTATTTCAGACAGATTACCTGTGAAAAGAAGGCAGTCGTAGTTGGTTTGCATAGAACCTGAGGTTTAAAGGAAGAGGGAAATGTTAACTTATTGCAAAGATGGCAAATGTTGCTAATAAAATAAGCTTATTAGATAGTAAGATCCTCTCTAGCTCTAATATTTTGTTTTCTAAAAGTTTATTCAGGAATCAGGAAAGAATGTCTAGAGCTTTGTATGTTAATATCTGTACATGTGTGCATTCTCATTTGCTTAGTTGTATCCAATTTTGCAGCCCCATGATGTGTAGCCTGTCTGGTCCCTCTGTCTTTGGAATTTTCTAGGCAAGAATACTGAAGTGGGTTGCCATTCCCTATTCCAGGGGATGTTCCCCAGCCAAGGATCAATCCCGCCTCTCCTGCACTGACAAGCGGATTCTTTACCACTAGCGCCATTTGGAAGCCCTATTTAACATTTCTATAATGATAGCTAACACGAAGCACAAGCTGGAATCAAGATTGTCGGGAGAAATATCAATAACCTCAGATATGCAGATGACACCACTCTTATGGCAGAAAGTGAAGAACTAAAGCCTCTTCATGAAAGTGAAACAAGAGAGTGAAAAAGTTGGCTTAAAGCTCAACATTCAGAAAATGAAGATCATGGCATCTGGTCCCATCTCTTCATGGGAAATAGATGGGGAAACAGTGGAAACAGTGTCAGACTTTATTTTTTTGGGCTCTAAAATCACTGCAGATGCTGACTGCAGCCATGAAATTAAAAGACGCTTACTCCTTGGAAGAAAAGTTATGACCAACCTAGATAGCATATTCAAAAGCAGAGACATTACTTTGCCAACAAAGATCCGTCTAGTCAAGGCTGTGGTTTTTCCAGTGTTTATGTATGGATGTGAGAGTTGGACTGTGAAGAAGGCTGAGCGCCGAAGAATTGATGCTTTTAAACTGTGGTGTTGGAGAAGACTCTTGAGAGTCCCTTGGACTGCAAGGAGATCCAACCATTCCATTCTGAAGGAGATCAGCCCTGGGATTTCTTTGGAAGGAATGATGCTAAAGCTGAAACTCCAGTACTTTGGCCCCCTCATGCGAAGAGTTGACTCATTGGAAAAGACTCTGATGCTGGGAGGGATTGGGGGCAGGAGGAAGAGGGGACGACAGAGGATGAGATGGCTGGATGGCATCACGGACTCAATGGACGTGAGTTTGAGTCAACTCCGGGAGTTGGTGATGGTCAGGGAGACCTGGCTTGCTGCGATTCATGGGGTCGCAAAGAGTCAGACATGACTGAGTGACTGAACTGAACCGAACACTTATTGAGCAATTAATTTAGAGCCAGTGGCAATGGCATCCCACTCCAGTACTCTTGCCTGGAAAATCCCATGGACGGAGGAGCCTGGAAGGCTGCAGTCCATGGGGTCTCTGAGGGTCGGACATGACTGAGCAACTTCACTTTCACTTTTCACTTTCATTCACTGGAGAAGGAAATGGCAACCCACTCCAGTGTTCTTGCCTGGAGAATCCCAGGGACGGGGGAGCCTGGTGGGCTGCCGTCTATGGGGTCGCACAGAGTCGGACACGACTGAAGTGACTTAGCAGCATTGAGCTAAGTACTTTATAAAAATTATCTCAACTTATCTTAAAAACAGGCCAGTGAGAGTTAAAGGAAACTGACTTTATTTTATCAATGAAGAAACTAGCGTTAACGAGCAAGTAAATGGAAGAGTTAACATTTAAAAAAATGTTATTTTATTAATATAGTTAACTTACAATGCTGTGTTAGTTTCAAGTGTATAGCAAAGTAAAAGAACAAGTCTACTGTGTAGCACAGGGAACTTTACTCAGTATCTTGTAATAAAAAATAATAGAAAAGAATCTGAAAAAAATATATATGTATAACTGAATCACTTTGCTGAACACTTGAAACGAACACAACATCGTATATATGTTAATCCTAAACTCCTAATTTATCTCCCTCCATCCCCCACTATCACCTTTGGTAAACAAAAATAAGACTGTTTTCTGTATCTGTGAGTCTATTTCTGTTTTATATATAAGTTCATTTGTATCATTTTTTTTAAGATTCCACATTTAAGTGATATCATTTTGGTATTTATCTTTCTCTGTCAATCTTCACTTAATATGATAATCTTTAGGTCTATCTAGACCTAAAGATTGCTTGCTGCAAATGCAATTTTCATTCTTTTTATGGTGGAATACTATTTAGGTGTGTGTCTGTGTGTGTGTGCGCGCGCACATGCTTACCACATCTTCTTTATCCATTCATCTGTCTGTAGACATTTAGGTTACTTCTGTGTCTTGGCCATTGTAAATAGTGCTGCTATGAAGATTTGGGTGCGTGTATCTTTTTGAATTATAATTTTCTCTGGATATATCCCAAGGAGTGGGATTACAGGATCTTCAGTTAAGTTCAGTTGCTCAGTAGTGTCTGACTCTTTGCGACCCACATGGACCGCAGCACGCTAGGCCTCCCTGTCCATCACCAACTCCTGGAGTTTATTCATCCTCTGTCTTCCCCTTCTCCTGCCTTCAATCTTTGGGTCTTTTCAAATGAGTCAGTTCTTTGCATCAGGTGGCCAAAGTATTGGAGTTTCAGCTTCAACATGAGTCCTTCCGATGAACACCCAGGACTGATCTCCTTTAGAATGGACTCTCTGGATCTCCCTGCAGCCCAAGGGACTCTCAAGAGTCTTCTCCACCACCACAGTCCAAAAACATCAATTCTTTGGCACTCAGCTTTCTTTGTAGTCCAGCTCTCACATTCATACATGACTACTAGAAAATCCATAGTCTTGACTAGATGGGACCTATTTTGGCAAAGTAATATCTCTGCTTTTGAATATATTATCTAGGTTGGTCATAATTTTCCTTTGAAGGAGTAAGCGTCTTTTAATTTCATGGCTGCAGTCACCATCTGCAGTGATTTTGGAGCCCAAAATAACAGTCTCTCACTGTTTCCACTGTTTCTCCATCTATTTCTCATGAAGTGATGGGACCAGATGCCATAATCTTGGTTTTCTGAATGTTGAGCTTTAAGCCAACTTTTTTACTCTCTTGTTTCACTTTGATCAAGAGGGTCTTTAGTTCTTCTTCACTTTCTGCCATAAGGGTGGTGTCATCTGCATATCTGAGATTATTCCTATTTCTCCCGGCAGTCTTGATTCCAGCTTGTGCTTCTTCCAGCCCAGCGTTTCTCATGATGTACTCTGCATAGAAGTTAAATAAGCAGGGTGACAATATACAGCCTTGATGTACTCCTTTTCCTATTTGGAACCAGTCTGTTGTTTCATGTCCAGTTCTAGCTGTTGCTTCCTGACCTGCATACCTATTTGTCAAGAGGCAGGTCAGGTGGTCTGGTATTCCCATCTCTTTCAGAATTTTGTACAATTTGTTGTGATCCACGCAGTCAAAGGCTTTGGCATAGTCAATAAAGCAGAAATAGATGTTTTTCTGGATCTCTCTTGCTTTTTTGATGATCCAGTGAAGTTGGCAATTTGATCTTTGGTTCCTCTGCCTTTTCTAAAACCAGCTTGGACATCTGAAAGTTCACGGTTCACATATTGTTGAAGCCTGGCTTGGAGAATTTTGAGCATTACTTTACTAGCATGTGAGATGAGTTCAGTTGTGCGGTAGTTCATGAAATGTTCCCTTGGTATCTCTGGTTTTTCTTGAAGAGATCTCTAGTCTTTCCCATTCTATTGTTTCCTCTATTACTTTGCACTGATCACTGAGGAAGGCTTTCTTATCTCTCCTTGCTATTCTTTGGATCGCTGCATTCAGATGGGTATATCTTTCCTTTTCTCCTTTGCTTTTGGCTTCTTTTCTTTTCACAGCTATTTGTAAGGCCTCCTCAGACAGCCATTTTGCTTTTTTGCATTTCTTTTTCTTGGGGATGGTCTTGATCCCTGTCTCCTGTACAATGTCACGAATCTTCGTCCATAGTTCATCAGGTACTCTTGTCTACCAGATCATATGGTAACTCTATTATTAGTTTTCCAAGGAACCTTCAAACTGATCTCCATAGTGGCTGTATCAGTTACAGTCCCACAAGCAGTGTGGGCTGAAGGGGTTCCTTTTTCTCTACACTCTCTCCAGCATATGTTATTTTTAGACTTTTAAATGATGGCCAATCTCAGTGGTGAGGTGACACCACATTTTAGTTTTGATTTGTGTTTCTCTGATAATTAGCAGTATTGGGCATCTTTTCATGTGCCTTTAGCCGTGTGTAGTCTTCTTTGGAGAAATTTCTGTTCAGGTTCTCTGCCCAGTTTTTGATTGCATTTTTTGTTTCTTTGATATTAAGCTGTATAAGGTGTTTGTATATTTTGGAAATTAAGCCCTTGTTGGTCTCATTGGGCAAATATTTTCTCCCAGTCTGTAGATTGTCTTTTTGTTTTGTTTATAGTTTCCTTTGCTGTGCAAAAGCCTTTAAGTTTGATTAGTTCCCATTTGTTTCTTTTTGTTTTTATTTCAATTAATTGGTTATTACTGGAACCAAAAATATATTGCTGTGATTTATGTCAGGGTATTTTGTATATGTTTTCCTCTAGGAGTTTTGTAATATCTGGTCTTACATTTAGTTCTTTAAACTATTTTTATGTTTTGAGTACTGTAGCCCTTTAGTGCCAATGGGATTTTCCACAGAACTAGGACAAAAATTTTAAATTTCTGTGGAAACACAAAAGACCCTGAGTAACCAAAATAATCTTAAGAAAGAATAACAAAGATGGAGGAATCATAAGTTTTACTAAAAAATGCCATTGATAATTTGATTGGGATTGTGTTGAATGTGTAGATTCCATTTGGCAGTATGGTCATTTTTATAATATAGTTTATTTCAATCCAAGAACACGGTGTATTGTTCCATCTCTATTGTCTTCAGTTTACTTCATCAGTGTTATATAGTTCTCAGGGTATAGGTATGTATACCTCCTTATGTAGGTTTATTTCTGGTTTTTTTTTTTTCTTTTTTTTTCCTCTTTGATGCAGTGATAAATGGGATTGTTTTCTTCATTTCCGTTTCTGATAGTTGGTTTTAGTATATAGAAATGCAGCAGATTTTTGTATATTAATTTTGTATCAAGGGACTTTACTTTTTGGATCCCTTTTATTTTTCTTCTCTCGTTGCTGTGTCTAGGATATCTGAAGCTGTGCTGAATATAAATGGCTAAAGTGGGCGCTCTAGACGAATACAAGAAAAAAGGATCTTTATGATCCTGGGTAAAGCAAGGATTTTAAAAGATATGTCAAATGTATGATTAACACAAAAACTTAATTAAAAAAATCATTAGCAGCTACAGCTTCGGTAAATTTAGAATACTGGATGTATTGGCATCCTGAAGGTATAGAAACCCCATAATTCAATAATAAAAAGACCACTTAAATTTTAAACAGGCAAAAGATATCAATGAACATTTCACCAAAGAAAATACATACATAAAAATATGATCAAAAAGCACACAAAAATATGCTAAATATTATTTGTTATTAGAGAAATTAAAACTAAACACTGTATTTCTATTAGACTGCCTAAAATTAAAAATTAATAACCAGTGCTGGTGAGGATATGGAGGAACTGGAACTCTTCTTATACACTGCTGGTGGATATGTAAAACGGCACCTTGGACAACAGTTTGGCAGCTTCTTTAAAAAGGTATGTTTAAATAAACCCACGGTACTATGCATGCCTGGAGAATCGCATTGACAGAGGGGCTGGTGGGCTACAGTCCACAGGGTCGCAAAGCGTTGGAGACGACTGCAGTGACTTAGCACACACGCCTCCCAAGATCCAGTCACTCCACTCCTGGATATTCACCCAAGAGAAGAGAATGCAAGAACCTTACCCGAGAACCTTCCAGTTGCGAATTCTCAAAGATGCGAACGTGCACCTGGTTCCAGGAGGGAACCAGGAACCAGAATCTATGCCTTCAGCAGCAGGAACTGCAGTTTTTCTTCTGACTCCTACTGCTCACAGTCCTTCATCTCTACCATCTTGCACCTCCTCGCTCTTCCAGTCAGTAACGTTTCTTGCTTGTTCTCTTTTTGCCGGCCCCTGTATACCGTCTGTTGTACTACTGTTCTTTTCTAGGTGCTATATTTTAAGATTTAAAATATTCTTATTTTTTGTGTTATTTTTTCATATTATTTGTGTAAAAAGTATTAGAAACATATTACAGTACTATATGGCCAATTGTGTTTGCTGGGTACTCAGACTAACTTTGTTGGATTTGTGAACAAACTGAAATTACAAATGCACTTTCAGTGACAAATTTACTTCTTTTCCAATTTGGATTCTCTATCTCCTTGCTGTGGCTAGGACATCCTAAACTATGTTGAATGAAAATGGCTAAAGTTGGTTTTCTTGTATTATTCCTGTTGTTCCTGATCTTCGAGAATATTCTTTCACTTTTTCACTACTGAGTATAGTGTTTGTTCAGGGTTTGTCATATATGACTGTACTCAATTTCTTCTAGAAATTTTTTAACTTTACATTTTACATTTATATCCAAAATCCATTTTGAAGTTACTTATGTACATGTTACAAGGCATGGATTGTAGGTCATATTTTGCATGTCAATATTCATTTGCTCTCACACTTTTTATTTAAAAAAAAAAAAACAGTCCTTTATCCATTGAATAACCTTTGCACCTTTGTCAAAAATCTTAACCATCTATGTGATGGTCTGGACTTTTTCTTCCATTCTCTTCACTCCTACTATCCTTCTGCTAGTGCGTCACTGTCTTTGATTATTTCTAAGTCTTGAAGTCAGATTGTATTGGTCTTCCAGCTTTATGCGTTTCACACTACTTTTTTCCACAGGTCTTTAAGTCAGATATTAGTAGTCTTCTAGCTTTATTGTTTTTCATAGTTGTTGTAGATACTGTAGGTCTTTGGAATTTCCAAATGTAGTTTAGAATTAGCTTGTCAGTTTCTATCCTGTTGGGATTTGATTTTATTTTGTTGATGAATTTTGGGGGCATTTGCATCATGATTATATTGAGGCTCTGAATGCATGAAAAAGGAATGTCTCTACATTTATATAGTCTTCAATTTCTTCTAGCAATGTTTTGTCGCTATTAGTATATACACAAATACCCATCTTTTCAGATTTATACCTATGTACTTCATATTTTTGATGCTATTTTACTTCAGTTTTTGATTGTATTTGTTCATTGCCAGCATATAGAAATACAGTGTTTTACTTTTTTTAAAAATTGATCTTGAATCCTGCAACCTTACTTAACTCGGTTATTTTAGTAGATTTTTGTAATTTCTGTCTGATTTTATATGTAGGCAATTATATTGTCAGCAAAAAAAAAAAAATTACATCTTCCTTTTTTTTTTTTGGCCATACTGTTAGGTTTGTGGGATCTTAGTTCCCCTACCAGGGATTAACCCTGCACCCTCAGCAGTGGAAGGGTAGAGTTTTAACCACTGAATTGCTAGGAAATTCCCTACTTCTTCCTTTCTAATTTGGATTTTTTTTTTTTTTTTTGTGGGAAGGGGATATTGTTCTTGTCCTTTGCCAGATTATCTAGCATAATGTTGAATAGAAGTGATAAGAGCATAAATCCTTGTTCTTATTCCTGATTTTAGGGGATGCAGGGAGACATTCAGTCCTTTATTATTAAATAAAAACTGTTCATTGTTTGGTATGTGGCACTGTGTGACATGATAAAAATTCAGAACTGAATAAGTCAGTATTGGCAAGAAATTTATAGAACAAACGGGGAAATAGATACATATAAATTACCATAAAATCAGATAATAAACAGTACTCAAACTCTAGTATTGTGAACTACGTGATGTGACAACAGTAAGGTGTAATTACGTCTAAGTTCATAGGGGAAACAGTGATGAGCTTTGAACTGAATTTTATTAGATGAGTGAATTTTGTCATGTGGAAAAGAAACATTTTGGTAGATGCTTTTTGTTGTGTGATTACTCACCTGTGTGAAATTTTGACAAAACCACTGAATATTTCAGACTCTTATGGAACTTTTACACATTGCTGATGGGAATGCAAACTAGAATAGAATGCAAATGGTATTGCCACTTTGGAAAACTAGTAGCTTCTATAAAGTTATCATGTAATTCCAAAGTCCTACTGTTAGATATTTACTCAAGTGAAATGTAAATGTAGTTCACAGAAAAAAATACCTTTGCTGTATCTGTACAGTGAATATTATTTAACAATAAAAAATAACAGATTACTGACACACACGCACATCGATCATAATTCTCAAGTGCATTGCCCCTGAGGAAGAGAGATTCAAAAGGCTCTGCATTGTGTTGCAATTTGTGTAACATTTTGGAATAGGCAGACTGTAGGGGTAAAAATCAGACCTGTGATTTTTAGAAGCTGACAACAAAGGGGTACAGAATAATTTTGTGTATGACAGAACTGTTGTGTTTGTGTTTGTGGTTACACAATTGTGTGCCAGTGTGCTCAGTTGCATCCGCCTCTTTGGGACTCCATGGACTGTAGCCCACCAGGCTTCTTTTGTCCATGGATTTTTAGCATCTGTTTTTATTCTGGGAGTCTGGAATTATGTTGCATGCTAGGTAGAGGATACCTTAGTGACCAGCACCAAATAAAAACCTTGGGAGCTGAGGCTCTAATGAGCTTCCCTAAACAAACGTTTCATACACGTTCTCCATCCCGTTTGACTCTGTAGGAAGAGTACTGTTGGAAACTTGTGCCTGGTTTCTTCCAGACTTTGCTCCTTGTGCTTTTTCCGTTTGCTGCTTTTGACTTGCATCCTTTTGCTATAAGAAATTATAACCCTGAAGATGACTCCCTGCTGAGTCCTGTGAGTCCTCCTGGTGAGTCATTGAATCTAGAGGTATTCTGAGAGAATCTGATACCACAACTGTATGATTTATTGAAACTCATAAAATTGTATATGTTTTGTCCTCAGAAAGTCCTTATATTATGTTTTAATTGTGTTTAAGAAGAAAAAATTTCAGAAGTTGTTAGGCTTCTTAAATTTGTAACTGTTCATAACTACAGGAAATTATCTCATGAAATAGTTTTGGGTGGTCATGGCAACCCATTCCAGTATCCTTGCCTGGAAAATTCCATGGACAGAGGAACCTGGTGGGCTACAGTCCATGGGGTTGCAAAGAGTTGGCCATGACTGAGCACATCAGCACCGCAGGATGATCATGGGATTTGGCCTCATAGAGCTGTGGATTTGAAATCAGCTCTCTTAATTAGAAGATTATTTTTGGTTAAGCCTCAGTTTTCTCAGCTCTTAAATGGCTATGTTAAGGAATCTTTCATATGAAATGTTATGGGAAAGCTTGAGAGGAGTAAAGGTTAAGAAGGGGGTCTTTTTAGAAACAGATGTTTGTCAAGAGAAAAATCCTGTGGACCTAACACACTGCATATAATTAGATGGTGTTGAAATGGAAAATAAGTGAAAAGTTAGTGACAGCCTATTATATTTTAGGCTATACTTGTATTAAGTAATGCATTCACTTAGATCATAATCCATTTTAGATAATATACTAGGGCATAGTTAGGCATTTTTTGAAAAGGGAAAACTCCAGCATCCATTCTGAAATCAGAACAGCTTTCCATTGTTTATACTGTCAGGCGAGTGTAATCTCCTCAGTTCTGTCTCGTCACAGCAAAGATTTGAAGCGAACATTTAATGAACATTAAAGCCCTCAGCGTGTCACAGCTCTTGGACAGACCCTGTTATAGCTCTTGGATTATGAACAGACTGTGTTAGAGCTCTTAGACAGATCAGTGTTACAGCTCCTTGTTACAGCTCAGTTTTATTTAGAAAATAGCAGGAAAGTCCATCCTTGAGGTGTGAGGGAATGCCAACACAAAGACGCGAAAGAAGAGAGAGCCCCGGCCCTTTGGCTCCTCTTTTTATATGTTTTTCCTACCCCTGGGCCTGCCCTATGTAAATTGGGCTAGCCAGGAGTGCTGTTTGTGCTACCTGAGGTCCTCGGACCTTCCTTTGACCTTGCTTTCTTCTATTTTCACAGGCTTTTCCCTTCCTTGTCTTGCAGCCACCGCCATTTTGGACTCCTGTTTTCTATTCTAACTACTTAACAATACCAGCTCTATCTGTAGCCCATTTTAGTAACTGATTATGATTATAACCTAGACTTTTTTGAAAAACTCTGGGTTATAAATGCCTCAGGTAACCTCCCAGTTGATTTCATTGCCTGCCATCTCTAATAGTATTGCAGCTTCAACATGTTATTATTAAACTCACTCTCTGTGGAAAAGCTTAAGATATGACATTTAGGGCCCCTTGGTGCCAGTCCTTAAGTCTGCCTTGCCATTCAGTCTTTTCCATGTATCTTTAGCCACACCAGGCATCTTGCACATTTTTCCTTTTTTTCCTCTCATGTTCTTCTTTGTGTCTTCAGTGCTCTTCCAGTCTTATTTGCTTAGCTCCTATTTATCTTTAAAATTTTTTCTGAAATATGTCTGCCTTGGAGTACTTTACAAGCCTTTGTCTCCTCTTCTCAAAAGCATTACCTGATCCATTGGAGAAGGAAATGGCAACCCACTCCAGTGTTCTTGCCTGGGAAATCCCGTGGACAAAGAAGTCTGGCAGGCTACAGTCCATGGGGCTACAAGAGTCTGGACAGGACTTAGTGAATAAACCATCATCGTCAACCTGTATTTAAAAATCTTTAAAAGCCAAACAAGGTGATTTTGAAAAAAACACTGATGGGGTTATCTTTATACTCTTTGTTGTTTCAATTGAAATGCAAAATACTAAAGTGGTTTGTTTCAAATGTTAAGTATTAAAAAGAGATTAATTTCCATTTCAGTGTAACCATAAAGACAGAGATTCTGGGTGGAAAAAAGAGAATGTAGAAACTGTGTATGATTGCCCTCTTACGTCATCTTTTTAAATAAACTCATAATTTCACTGAAAATAAAAGCATTACCTGATAATTTCATTGTGTGTATGTGTTATGATAGCACTTGATAGATGTATATATCAAAGCACTTGTTGGTTTGCAACCCCCAGAGTTAAACCAGGTGATGTTCAAAACTGGCCCTGTACACACAGGGCAAGGAGAGACCACAGGAAGAGGCAGACCACTCCAGATTGGTAGGTGACAGTTTAAATGAGCAAAGGAACTTGGACATGAGGCTTGGCTTGCCCAGCTACTGGATGAGTCAATCTCTGCACTCACCCTGAGAATGTTACAAGTTTATGTAGCGGCCTTAATGTTAATTATTCAGGCCAGATAGTTGGAGTAACATTTACACTCTGGATGCTATGTCCTTGACGTGGCTCCTGTGTGAGAACAGTGGGCACAGCTTGCGTTGCAAGTGCATGGAGGGAACAGAGTCTCCAGTTGCTGAGGTCTAGTTTGTGTGTTGACCAGCAGTCCTCTCCTGTGGTGACCTTCTGCAGCAGCTCTGGTGCACACATTGTATGTATATAGTCATACATTACGTACACATTCTTCTAGTTTCCCACTGTACTGACAGATATTTAGAGAATAGTGCTCTGTGTGCTCTTAGTTGTGTCCGACTCCTGTGACCCCGTAAATGTAGCCTGCCAGGCTCCTCCGTTCTTGGGATTTTTCAGGCACGAGTCCTGCAGGGCTGCCATTTCCTCCTCCAAGAGATCTTCCTGACCCACGGATCGAACCCGCATCTCCTGTATTGCAGGTGAATTCTTTACCTGCTGAGCCACTGGGGAAGCCCTGTTTAGAGAATGAAAGAATATAATCTCTTCATTTAGTATTTTTAATCCTTGGACAAGTACGTGGAGTATACTAGATGTACTTGGCAGTGCTTGACACCAGCTGAGGGAGAGAACACCGACATGAGAATGTAGAGATGTTTCTTCTTACACTTTTATTCTTACATTTTTTTTTTAACAGGAAAGGGTTGGATATAACTGTTAATATCTTAGTTGAATGGGAAAACAGTAAACTCCATATTCAGGGATAACATTTACTATATTCAAAATAGTTCTTGTACTTTTTTATCATATTTGTGTACTAACAAACTTTGTAGGTAATAATAGCGATCATACTCACTGGCATACGTTCTCTCATGGATTTGACATGCCTTTGCTACCTTACTGTACCCTGGTCTGACCAAGAGTTGTTTGTCTTCCTATGTATATAGTGCCTTCAAGGTTTTGTCTTTGATGGCACCATATATGCAGTGAGACGATGAAGGACTGGGAAGCCTGGCATACTGCAGGTATTGGAGTCTCAAAGAGTTGCACATGACTGAGCAACTGAACAATAACAAAAACTTTTCTCTAGAGATTCAGGATCTGCATCCTAGATCTCTCTGTTCCCAAAATGACCAGTTGCCCCCAGATGGTCAAATTCCATAAACTGAAAGTGACTTTAGCTGGATTACATTTTGTTAAATACATTATGTCAAGGTACAGATACGAGCAATCCAGCGAATTTACTCAAGTAATATTTGCATTTTAATAGTTATTTGTTAATCTAGTTAAGAGGGCAGCTTATAAAGTTTGTTGCTTTCCTGTAATCCATATGCCTTCATCCTTTGGAGATTTGGGAGTAAATATAATCATCTTTGTTATTAAACAGTATTCCCATTGCATTGTTTGCTTTGATTCTTTCTGTTTCTTTCAAAGCTCTTTCACCTTTTCAAAGAGATGAAGCCATAGTTCTCAACCTTGTCTACATTTAGAATTGAATTGGTCAGAGGCTTGGCTATTTATCTGGATTCTTTTAAGCTACCTAGATGATTCACTTATCCTAACAGTTTGTACTTTAGAAGGGATCGGATTGCAGCAGCACTGAAGAACGAAGACAATATACACTGGGTTTCATGTAGTATCCCTTCTCGTTCTGAGATTCTGCAAAGTCCATTCTGTAGTAATTGGGTGGGTGCTGTCATGCATTCACTCTCTTATCCTCTGCAATAGTGATATTTTGGTATCAGTAAAAAGTCTAAACTTCTGTAAAGTTTAATTTTATGATCTTTTACTTTATAATTTATGATATATCATGGATTATATTGTATTTGTGATAAAATAAGCCTCTGTGAAAAAGAAAATGTGTTAGAATTTAGAGTAGATTTTCGTTTCCCCATAATTATCCCTTTCAGGCTTTGAAGTGTATTTTAGATATTTGACTTTTTAGTTTCAGATAATTTATATACAGTGTCTGAAAACTCCAGAAGAGATGAGTCTACACATGGACATCACCAGATGGTCAAAAGTGAAATCAGATTGATTATATTCTTCGCAGCCAAAAATGGAGAAGCTCTATACAGTCAGCAAAAACAAGACCAGGAGCTGACCGTGGCTCAGATCATGAACTCCTTATTGACAAATTCAGACTTAAATTGAAGGAAGTAGGGAAAACCACTAGACCATTCAGATATGACCTGAATCAAATCCCTTATGATTATACAGTGGAAATGAGAAATAGATAAGGAATTAGATCTGATAGAGTACCTGAAGTACTATGGACAGAAGTTCATAACATTGTGTAGCAGGCAGTGATAAAAACCATCCCCAGGAAAAATAAATGGAAAAAGGCAAAATGGTTGTTTGAGGAGGTCTTACAAAAAGCTGAGGGAAAAAAAAAAAAGTGCTGAGAAAATAAGAGAAGCTAAAGGCAAAGGAGAAAAGGAAAGATATACCCATCTGAATGCAGAGTTCCAAAGAGTAGCAAAGAGAGATAAGAAAGCCTTCCTCAGTGATCAATACAAAGAAACAGAGGAAAACAATAGAATGAGAAAGACTAGCGATCTCTTCAAGAAAATGAGATATACCAAGGGAACATTTCATGCAAAGATGGGTACCATAAAGGACAGAAATGGTATGGACCTAACAGAAGCAGAAAACATTAAGAAGAGATGGCAAGAATACATAGAAGAACTATACAAAAAAGATCTTCGTGACCCAATTAACAATGATGGTGTGATAACTCACTTAAAGCCAGACATCCTGGAATGTGAAGTCAAGTGGGCCTTAGGAAGCATCATGACGAACAAAGCTAGTGGAGGTGATGGAATTCCAGTTGAGCAATTTCAAATCCTGAAAGATGATGCTGTGAAAGTGCTGCACTCAATATGCCAGCAAATTTGGAAAACTCAGCAGTGGCCACAGGACTGGAAAAGGTCCGTTTTCATTCCAATCCCAAAGAAAGGCATTGCCAAAGAATGCCCAAACTACCGCACAATTGCACTCATCTCAGTGCTAGCAAAGTAGTGCTCAAATTTCTCCAAACAAGGCTTCAACAGTACATGAACTGAGAAGTTCTAGATGTTCAAGCTTGATTTAGAAAAGACAGAGGAACCAGAGATCAAATTGCCAACATCCATTGGATTATAGAAAAAGCAAGAGCATTCCAGAAAGTCATCTACTTCTGCTTATTGACTATAGCAAAGCCTTTGACTGTGTGGATCACAACAAACTGTGGAAAATTCTTCAAGAGTTGGGAATACCAGACCACCATACCAGCCTCCTGAGAAATTTGTATGCAGTTCAAGAAGCAACAGTTAGAAGTGGATATGGAACAATGGACTGGTTCAAAATTGAAAAGGAGTGCTTCAAAGCTGTATATTGTCACTCTGCTTATTTAACTAATAGGCAGAGTACATCATGAGAAACTCTGGGCTGGATGAAGCACAAGCTGGAATCAAGATTGCCAGATGAAATATCAATAACCTCAGATACACAGATGATACCACCCTTATAGCAGAAAATGAAGAAGAACTAAGGAGACTCTTCATGAAAATGAGAGAGGAGAGTGAAAAGGCTGGGTTAAAACTCAACATTCAGAAAACGAAGATCATGACATCTGGTTCCACCCCTTCATGGCAAATAGAATGGGAAACAATGGAAACAGTGACAGAGTTTATTTTGGGGGGCTCCAGAATCACTGCAGATGGTGCCTGCAATCATGAAATTAAAAGACGCTTGCGCCTTGGAAGAAAAGTTACGACCAACCTAGACAGCATATTAAAAAGCAGAGACATTATTTTGCTGACAAAGTCCATGCAGTCAAGGCTATGGTTTTTCCAGTGGTCATGTATGGATGTGAGAGTTGGACTATAAAGACAGCTGAGCACCGAAGAATTGATGCTTTTGAACTGTGGTGTTGGAGAAGACTTGAGAATCCCTTGGACTGCAAAGACATCCAACCAGTCCATCCTAAAGGAGATCAGTCCTGAATAGTCATTGGAATGTCTGATGTTGAAGCTGAAACTCCAATACTTTGGCCACCTGATGCGAAGAACTTACTCATTTGGAAAGACCCTGATGCTGGGAAGGATTGAAGGATGGAGGAGATGGGGACAACAGAGGATGAGATGGTTGGATGGCATCACTGACTCAATGGTCATGAGTTTGAGCAAGCTCTGGGAGTTGGTGATGAACAAGGAAGCCTGGCATGCTGCAGTTCATGGGGTCACAGAGTTTTACACACTCAAAGAGTCGAACAACGACTGAGCAACTGAACTGAACTGAACTGAACTGAACTGAAGCTACTGAACTGGGAATTTGAAAATGAAGGGAAAGAACTATACTGTTTGAAGCAGCTTGTAAAGAGTCCCCTGCCAATGCAGGAGGTGCAATAGACACAGGTTCCCTCCCTTGTTTGGTGAGTTCCCCTGGAAAAGGAAATGGCTACCCACTCCAGTATTCTTGGTTGGGAATCCAATGGACAGAGGAGCCTGGTGTGCTACAGTCCATGGGGTTGCAAAGAGTCGGACATGACTGAGTGCATATGCACACAGGCTGAATTTTAAAACATTTTAATGTAATCGGAGTTACTCTGAGATACGGTCAGTCTAAGGATTTAAAATAAAGTGATACTAGGATTATCCTTTAAATTTATTTTGTAAAACATTTTGTGGACTCAAAATTTCCTTTTATTTCTAAAGTTTCCTTCTGCTTAGTTTTTATGTAATCAGATTGTAGGCTATTTATAAATATCTAGATCACTATGTATACTGAAACCTCTTTTAGAAATTTTAATTTTCCGCTAGATTTTATATTTTCTGTCTTTGGGATATGTACCTGTCATGTGTTCAGTATTATGATAACTTTTAACAGCTAATTGAGAAAGCATGTTTATGTAACAATGAAATAAGTATTTCAGTAGGATTTTTTCTTGTAGCATTGTCATTACAATCTAAATGTTTTAAATGCTCATTTGAAAGAACAATCCAGAGATAGAAAGGATTTATGTTTTTCATATACCTTTTTAAGAAAGTATGGCTCTTTGAGAATAAGGTCAAGATAGGTCTCTGATCAGTATCAGAAGAAAGGGGGAATCTATTTTCAAACTTTTTTAGAATTCAATTGTTTTTGCGAGCACACTATCTGTGGAGTATCGATCGTCAGGGTCCCGTAGTTAGTCAAAGGCTATCTCCTCTGACTCACCCCTTCGTGTGGTGTCATCCTCCTCCATGTGATAGATTGTTACAATCTCAGGCAGTGTAATTACACACGAGCCCAGTGGGTCATTTATTTCTTTACCTTCACCATTTACCAAAAATCTCCTTTATCTTTGGGAGCCAGATCTTTCTTTTGCAGTAAAAGCAAAATAATGGCACATAAAACATTACATGTAAGAACTAAGCGCCATAAAATTATTAAGAGAATAACTTTAAGAAAGCAAACTGTTAAATTTTATATTATTAATTCTATGACAATTGTATGTAAAGCACTTAAAATAGTTTTAGGCCCATGGTAAACATGCACGTTTAGTAGTATTATCATTATTAATACATTAGAATTAAATATTCAGTATATTTGAATAGAAAACCTAGAACTATCTTGGCTTTACTCTGTTATATGAGTACCTAAAAAACTTAAAATCATTTTTAAAACATTAATTTTAGTGTTTGGAGAAATTATACTATTTTAATATATTTTTAAAAATTTTAAGCTATGTTCTTCTGGAACCTAATTATTTTTTCCACAATATGAACTGTGAATCTTCAGTGTAAATACTCTTCTTTAACTTTACATATAAACACAAT
Source organism: Oryx dammah (assembly GCF_014754425.2). Classification (NCBI taxonomy): domain Eukaryota; kingdom Metazoa; phylum Chordata; class Mammalia; order Artiodactyla; family Bovidae; genus Oryx; species Oryx dammah. The sequence continues at coordinate 7,206,312 of NW_024070196.1, forward strand.
GTTAAGTGCTTCTATATATCAGAAACAAATGACATTAATAATAAAATTATAACCCATTGAGATTGATATTGCTAGGGAAAAAAACTTACATTTGCTTATACGACCTTGCAGTGTTTCAGCATCTGTTAAGTATAAAGAAAAAACTGTGAGTTTTAAAGTACAGTTAAACTTGAAGTGTGATTTGTCTTTTAAAAAAGCAGAACAAACTCATCTCCTTCATTAGTGTAGTGTGTCTTCTCATAGATCGCTTCTCGTCCTTTCCTCGTTTTGTACATTTGCTCACCTCATTCCATCTACCTGTACATCTCTCCTCCGTATTTCTTGTGAGCCCTTCTTTTTCTTAAAAGCCACATGTGAATAACGATTCTTGCCCTGGGTCATGGTAGTTGAATTCTAGAAGCTCCTATAATGTTGGCAGTCAGCACCACTTCTTTGTCTTACACGTTACATATTTGAGCTTTTAATTTATATGTAGCCCCCATGCAGGTCAGCAGTCCCTTAAGTTCAGAGATTGTCTCTGTCCATAATATTTTCATAGTACTTTATATATTAGTGTAATTTATTTATTCATTCAATAAATATTTATAGAAATTATTACGGATTGCTGTATGCAAGCACTGTTCTCAGCACGGGGTAGCTAGCAGTAAATTAAAGAGACAAAACTTCCCTCATGGATCTTACATTTTAGTGTAACATTTTAGTGCTCAATAAATATTTATCTAGTAATGAGTGTTGTAACCTGAACAACTACTGCAGCCAAGAGAATTTTTCATAGGATATGCTTTAGGGATATTTTTGTAAACTATACTGAATAGTGGGCTTCCTTGATCGTGGCATCTAGTCCCATCACTTCATGGGAAATAGATGGGGAAACAGTGGTAACAGTGTCAGACTTTTATTTTTTGAGGGCTCCAAAATCACTGCAGATGATGATTGCAGCCATGAAATTAAAAGACACTTACTCCTTGGAAGGAAAGTTACGACCAACCTAGACAGCATATTCAAAAGCAGAGACATTACTTTACCAACAAAGATCTGTCTAGTCAAGGGTATGGTTTTTCCAGTGGTCATGTATGGAAAAGAGAGTTGGACTGTGAAGAAAGCTGAGCGCAGAAGAATTGATGCTTTTGAACTGTGGTGTTAGAGAAGACTCTTGAGAGTCCCTTGGACTACAAGGAGATCCAACCAGTCCATCCTAAAGGAGATCAGCCCTGGGATTTCTTAGGAAGGACTGATGCTGAAGCTGAAACTCCAGTACTTTGGCCACCTCGTGTGAAGAGTTGACTCATTGGAAAAGACCCTGATGCCGGGAGGGATTGGGGGCAGGAGAAGAAGGGGACGACAGAGGATGAGATGGCTGGATGGCATCACTGACTTGATGAACGTGAGTTTGAGTAAACTCCGGGAGTTGGTGATGGACAGGGAGGCCTGGCATGCTGTGATTTATGGGGTCGCAAAGAGTCGGACACGACTGAGCGACTGAACTGAACTGATAGCCTCGTTGGTAAAGAATCTGCCTGCGATGCAAGAGACCCTGGCTTGATTCCTGGGTCTTGAAGATCTGCTGGAGAAGGGATAGGCTACCCACTCCAGTATTCTTGGGCTTCCCTGTTGACTCAGCTGGTAAAGAATCTGCCTGCAATGCAGAAGACCTAGGTTCGATCCCTGGGCTGGGAAGATCCCCTGGAGAAGCAAAAGGCTACCCACTCCAGTATTATGGCCTGGAGAATTCCATGGATTAATTACAGTCCATGAGGTTTCAAAGAGTGAGACACAACTGAGCAACTTTCACTTTCATAATGAGTAGTGCTATAGCAGGCATAAAAAATGATTTTATAGTCTGATGAACCCTAACTTTGTCATGCAGGTGAAGATCAGACAATTTAAGCCAGGTCTATTAGTATTAAATAATATGGCTTGTTTTGTAAGAAAAGATGCAGTGAAGTTTCAAGGCTGGCCTTATGTCACTTCTGGATATAAAAACAGTTGAAAGTGACCATAACACACAAACATGAACAAAATACTAGTAAGTCGTCTTTGATAATATAGAAGCAGTTCCTGAGCACTTAGTCAGAATTAATGTCCATGAGAAGGTTGCTGTATACATTTCATCATTCACCACGAGATAAAAATGAGAATCTTGGCTAATCCTTGCAATTTTAAGTCTGGGAGCTGAGAAGCATGGTAGAAGGTATAAAGAGCATTAAAAAATTAAAAACGCCCCCACGGTTTGGAGTGGCAATGGATTTAGCAGCAGTGGCAGCTACAATTAGAATTGGTGGTGTGGATTCCAGATGGCAGATATTTTGTGGGCAGAGAAGTGAGAAACTTGACAGTCTTATCCTTAGGAGCCCCTCTCGCCATTAGGAGATAGTCTCAGTGTAGGATGAGGAGTGATGGTTGCCCTCACTCACTTTCAAGTGAATAGCTGTTTGCAAATGCTTGAGGTTCCTTGGCACTAAGATTTTTAATTGGATAGAGTTTGATATTTTGAAATCATGTGAAAATATAATTGTTAGACTATTAAAATTGTCCTGAAGAATAATTAGTTTTCATTAGCATCCTTGTTTTTTTACTGAGCACAATAACTAGGTTAAGTGTTGCTCTTGGCAGTGGTGTAAAAAAATTGGAACAGCATACTGGCTATTTCTAGTATATTTGTGTATCTCCCAGCAAACTTTTGATTTGACAAATGACAGTTTGTGTGTCTGTCCTCCTGGAGTGTTACGGTGTGCATTCCTAGAGAAAACACATAGTTAAATAATTCCTATGGAGCACAGTTTTTCTGTATCTACAAAAATAATATATGCATTTATTACCTGATTCTAATTTTAGTAATCTGTCTTAAATTGTTGATGGCAAAAATAATTGAAAAGATGTTTGTACCAAGGCCAGTAATCACAGCACTATTTGTAATAGTAAAAAGTAAGAAATAGCCAAGATGCTCTGTTAGTGTAGGAAACAGATTGAATAAACCATTGTGCATCCACACAGTGAGCAACAGCTTTCAGTTCAGTTCAGTCGCTTAGTCGTGTCCAACTCTTTGCGACCCCATGAATCGCAGCACGCCAGGCCTCCCTGTCCATCACCATCTCCTGGAGTTCACTCAGACTCACATCCATCAAGTCAGTGATGCCATCCAGCCATCTCATCCTCTGTCGTCCCCTTCTCCTCCTGCCTCCAATCCCTCCCAGCATCAGAGTCTTTTCCAATGAGTCAACTCTTCACATGAGGTGGCCAAAGTACTGGGGTTTCAGCTTTAGCATCATTCCTTCCAAAGAAATCCCAGGGCTAATCTCCTTCAGAATGGACTGGTTGGATCTCCTTGCAGTCCAAGGAACTCTCAAGAGTCTTCTCCAACACCACAGTTCAAAAGCATCAATTCTTCTGCGCTCAGCCTTCTTCACAGTCCAACTCTCACATCCATACATGACCACAGGAAAAACCATAGCCTTGACTAGACGGACCTTAGTCGGCAAAGTAATGTCTCTGCTTTTGAATATACTATCTAGGTTGGTCATAACTTTCTTCCAAGGAGTAAGCGTCTTTTAATTTCATGGCTGCAGTCACCATCTGCAGTGATTTTGGAGCCCAAAATAACAAAGTCTCTCACTGTTTCCACTGTTTCCCCATCTATTTCCCATGAAGAGATGGGACCAGATGCCATGATCTTCGTTTTCTGCATGTTGAGCTTTAAGCCAGCTTTTTCACTCTCCTCTTTCACTTTCATCAAGAGGCTTTTTAGCTCCTCTTCACTTTCTGCCACAAGGGTGGTGTCATCTGCATATCTGAGGTTATTGATATTTCTCCTGGCAATCTTGATTCCAGCTTGTTTTTCTTCCAGTCCAGCGTTTCTCATGATGTACTCTGCATAGAAGTTAAATGAGCAGGGTGACAGTATACAGCCTTGATGTACTCCTTTTCTTAATTGGAACCATTCTTTTGTTCCATGTCCAGTTCTAACTGTTGCTTCCTGACCTGCATATAGGTTTCTCAAGAGGCAGGTTAGGTGGTCTGGTATTCCCATCTCTCTCAGAATTTCCCACAGTTTATTGTGATCCACACAGTCAAAGGCTTTGGCATAGCAAACACCCTCTTCCAACAACACAAGAGAAGACTCTACACATGGACATCACCAGATGGTCAGCACCAAAATCAGATTGATTATATTCTTTGCAGCCAAAGATGGAGAAGCTCTATACAGTCAACAAAAAGAAGACCCGGAGCTGACTGGGGCTCAGATCATGAACTCCTTATTGCCAAATTCAGACTGAAATTGAAGAAAGTAGGGAAAACCGCTAGACCTTTCAGGTATGACCTAAATCAAATCCCTTATGATTATACAGTGGAAGTGAGAAATAGATTTAAGGGCCTAGATCTGATAGATAGAGTGCCTGATGAACTATGGAATGAGGTTCATGACATTGTACAGGAGACAGGGATCAAGACCATCCCCATGGAAAAGAAATGGAACAAAGCAAAATGGCTGTCTGGGGAGGCCTTACAAATAGCTGTGAAAAGAAGAGAAGCCTAAAGTAAAGGAGATAAGGAAAGATATAAGCATCTGAATGCAGAGTTCCAAAGAATAACAAGAAGAGATAAGAAGGCCTTCTTCGGATTAGTGCAAAGAAATAGAGGAAATCAACAGAATGGGAAAGACTAGAGCTTCCCTGGTGGCTCAGAGGGTAAAAGCGTCTCCCTGCAATGCGGGAGACCCGGGTTCGATTCCTGGCTGGAGAAGGAAATGGCATTCCACTCCAGCACTCTTGCCTGGAAAATCCCATGGACAGTGGAACCTGATAGGCTATAGTCCATGGGGTCGCAGAGAGTCGGACACGACTGAGTGACTTCACTTCAGAGATCTCTTTAAGAAAATTAGAGATACCAAACAGCTCTATAAACTACTTTAAAAATGGGCACTAGGAAAAATGAGCAAAACAAGGTGGAGAAAAACATGTACAGTATGCTACCCTTTATCTGAGAAACTGAGCAGCAAATATAACTATAAATATATTTGCTTATATTTTGAAAAATGGAAGTTTTAACTCAGAAACTAATAAAAATGACTTCAAGGGGATAGAGGAACAAAGAAAAACAGATATTTAAAATAGATTTCTGAATATACTTTGTATCATATATGGACATTTTCATCCATAAGTATAGAAAAATTTTTAAAAATCCATGGCTAATTTGGAACCCAAATGAAATAAATCAGTTGGGTATTTTATACTTCATATAGGAAGAAACCCCGATGCTAGGAAAGGTTGAAGGTAGGAGGAGAAGAAGGGGACAGGAGGAGATGGTTAGATGGCATGACCACCTCAGTGGACATGGATTTGAGCAAACTCCAGGAGATGGTAAAGGACAGGGAAGCCTCACATGCTACAGGCCAAGGACTTGCAAAGAGTTGGACATGACTTAGTGATTGAACAAGAAGAAAATACTGTTTATATAGAGGGATTATTTCAAGCGACTTTTTGAAGATTTCTGTTGGAGACTTTTCCTTCTTCCTGTCTCCCTACGTGCCTCACCCCCACCAGTATACATATGCTGTAGACAAAGTGTTTTCAAGTTTTTGGTTATCTTACTGATAATGTGGCTTCCCTGGTGGCTCAGGCGGTAAAGCGTCTGCCTGCAATGTGGGAGACCCGGGTTCCATCCCTGGGTTGGGAAGATCCCCTGGAGAAGGAAATGGCAATCCACTCTAGTACTCTTGCCTGGAAAATTCCATGCACTGAGAGGCTCCTCAGAGCCTGATAGGCTACAGTGCATGGGGTCGCAAAGAATCAGACTCAACTGAGTGACTTCACTTCACTTTACTGATAGTATAATTGATACCTGTAGGTATATAGCAGACACAACTGTTTTGCCTTAATCACACTTTAAGCAACACATGGATTTCTTCTTAGATTTGTTTCTCAATTATTCATGATACTGACCCTGTGATTCAATAAGCATATCTTTTCTTTCCCTGTAGTGTCTCATTTTGTCTTCCATCTATGCTTTTTGCCCAATTTTCCTACAAGGACAGTCATCACAAGAAATGGCCCCCTGGTTTTCAGACTTATTTGAGTAATGGAAACCAATAGCTGCTGCATACATTATTTTTTCAAGAGGGCTAAGCTCAGAACCTAACAATTGGAATTGTTATTCTGAACTTAATTCTTATAATTTCTCAAAAATGTAACCTTTAGTAATTCATCCTTTTATTTAATTCTTAAATACTTACTGAATTTCTGATATATGCTTAGATATAATTGTGATCACAAAATTCACAGCAAATAATTATGTTACTGATATTAGGAAGTAAGATTCTTTCAAAGGAAGAAAAAACAACATAAATACTGAGAGGGTTAGGGGCTTCCCTGTTGTCTCAAGGAGACATGGATTTGGTCCCTGGTCTGGGAGGATCCCACAGGCCACAAAGCAGCTCAGCTCTTGTGCCACACCTATTGATCCTGTGCTCTAGAGCCCAGGAGCTGCCGCTGCTGAGCACAGGAGCCACAGCTACTGAAGCCTGCACAACCTGTGCCTGTGCCCAGCAACGGGAGAAGCCACGCGATCGAGAAGCCTGGGCGCTGCAACTAGAGAGCAGCTCCTGCTTGCTGCAACTAGAGAGCAGCTCCTGCTTGCCGCAGCTAGAGAAGAGCCTGCACAGCAGCAAAAATGAATATAGCAGAGCCAGCATAGCGAAAATAAATAAATACAGTAAGTTTTTGAAAATGGAGGAGGTTAAGTTTATATTCAGTGGCAGCTTTATCAAGTTGACTGGAGGGCTGTACCTCTGGATCACATTCACTCAACTCCTTGTTAAGCTGATGTCTTTATTGACTGGTACTTTAATAATATGCCCATGATATGTATTGATGATTTTTAGAAAGATACATTTTTAGAGATATTTTCAGTTACCTCTGAAGACAAAGGAGCTCCCAAAACCTATGTGGTGATGATGACGGGCACCTGTGGGCATCATTCTCATTTGTTTACCAAACAGACTGAATCCAGCAGCTCCTGGATTTGTGGAAACGGTTTTTTCCTTAGCAAAGCGAGGGGGAGAGGGATGGATTTAAACTTAGGAACAAACAGTTACTTTGAAGGTTGTGTAAATATTTTTTAGAATCTGTTTTACTGTTATATTAATAAATGTGACCCCAAATAAGGAGAGGTTGGATTTTCTTAGATGAGATTAAGAATGACCATTGTTTGTTGTTGTTGACAACATTACAGTGTCATACTTCGCAACTTTTATTTTGTTCTTTCCTTTATCTACAGAATCTGTATGAAATCTGGGGGGCAGGCTTTATACATAATGAGTGATTTGCCTGCATATTGAACTTTGTGGAATATTCAGAAACGTTTACCCACCCACCCAAGCCTGAATTAGAGATATTTGGACTGTAATCAGACAGAGTCCACCTCTGCCTCTGTCACTTTCCCTCATATTGGGGCTTCCCTGATAGCTCAGTTGGTAAAGAATCCGCCTGCAATGCAGGAGACCCCAGTTTGATTCCTGGATCAGGAAAATCTGCTGGAGAAGGGATAGGCTACCCACTCCAGTATTCTTGGGCTTCTCTTTTGACTCAGCTGGTAAAGAATCTGCCTGCAATGTCGGAGACCTTGGTTGGATCCCTGGCTTGGGAAGATATCCTAGAGAAGGGAAAGACTACCCACTCTGGTATTCTGGCCTGGAGAATTCCGTGGACTGTATATCCATGGGGTCGCAAAGAGTTGGACACGGCTGTGCAGTGTTCACGTTATTCAAAAAATTGAGGTATAGCTGTATATTGCTAATCCTGCTCACAGCACCCGTCGTCTCGTTGTATCTCATGGTGCACACTGTTCATTGAGCCCAGGGTAGGCAAAGCTCAAGGTCAGAGGCTGAAGAAGACCTGGGGAGCTGTAGGAAGTGCAGACCTGTTTATTCTCTTCTGCCAGCAGCCATGGCATAAGCTAACAGAGTGCAGTCTCTCCTGGCTGGCACAGTAGCCGTCCCGTGGTTTTCTCCTCTCATGGCTGACCCCACAGATACAGCAGAGATGCAGCAGTAACTCGCCCTGCTTTTTAGGCGGGGTTCATGTGTACGTGCGGCTCACAGCCCGTGACCAAGCAGGTGCCCGTGATGGGCCTGTGATGGGCCTGTGCTCTGCTGCAAGTGATCTCAGCTGGCATGTAGTTATTTACAAAACCTGGGGCGAGAGAGTCTGAACATGCCATCTTGGGTAATTTTCTCTCTCCCCACAAGTTTACCTAACATTTTATTAATCCTGGGTGTACAACATAATAATTTGCTATGTGTATATATTGCAAAATGACCACCTCAGTAAGTCCAGTTTACATTTGACTCCAAACATAATTACGTTTATTGAATTCTTTGTATGTGCTGGGTACTATGATACAGTTAGAAACAAGGCAAATTTGGTTTAGGCCATCCTATAGCTGTTGTATTTTAAAAAATTACATAAGTTGTTTTAAAAATCTCTGATATTGGAAATGCTACAAAAATAAGTAAATAAACTAATTGTGTGGTTACATTTGAAGATCCAGAACTGGAAAGTGAATAATATAAATTAATCACAAAATATTTCCATATCCTGCCAAATAATTTCTTCAGTAAATCATAAGTACTTACCTATGCTGAACCCTGAGACGGTGTTATGGATTTGGCCTTACCAGATTTCGTCCTACCCCCTTCCATGTGGAATCTACAGTCAGTGGGATATTCTAGTGCTGTAGCTCTGAATTTTCAGCAGGAGCCCATGCTAGCTTCAAACCACATGGTGGTGTTCATTTAGTAAAATAATTAGTCATTGTATCACCTAGAATTTGATATTTTGTTATTTATTGAGCCCATAGTAAAGTACATACTAAACATGTGCTTTACAGTATAATAATTAGCATATAATTTTCAACGTTTCAATGAACTTTTGCTATAAAATTTAAGAGGATTTTAATTGCAAGTAATAAGGATTGCTTGTTAATAGGCTGTAGATAATTAGGGAGCTATTTGCACTCTCTGCCCACAAATTTTCTTAGTGTTCTGAGCTTCACTTAATTCATAACTTTATCTCATGAGGATTAGTTAATCCCATTTAGTCAGAGTAATAACAGACATGATGTTTCTCCTCTTCAGCTCTCTCCCAGAGTTCTAATGATTCTTGGAAAGATTTTAACATTGATTAGTTTTATTTATTGTGAGGAGAAGTAGAGTATCTTTCTTAGTCTTTTACTCTAATGAAATAAAACATCATGGTAAGTGGCACTGACATTCATGGCAGTTAATTTTAGTTGTCCTAATGTAAATTTTATTTTACTATAGCATTTTAATATAAATCTCATTTCAAATATTAACAGATCACTTTACAGAAAAGTACCAGCAGGAATGAGTTTGCATGCATTTTATCTATCCTTTTGCTGGCTCTATAGCTGTATTTTAAAATCAGGTATTTATAATACTACTCAACTTCTACTTGAAATTCCTTATTGTATTTGAAATTTGGCTAGTTAATATATACTGTTTTTCTGGAAATGTTTCACTTCCGGTAACACTTTTTAGGGCCTGAACCCCCAAATCTACTTGAAGGTGTTAGGAATAATAGTATATTTTCTTACGTTAAAAGACGTATTACCATTGGTATTACCGTTTTTAATAAACAAAAAAAAGTGAAAGAGAGGCCATAATTTTAAAATCTTTTTCTTTCAGGCTTAGGCTCTTTGGGCCTTTACAGTAACTACTGTAGAATATTTTTAAGTAAGAAAGTTTGGATTCTGTATATTTTGATTTGAAACTTTAGCCTTAATAACCTCCCTATGCCTTGCTCAGTGAAAACATCTATTCAGTGAAAGTATGTATTCTGAAGGATTGTTCTGAATGTAAAATAACATATGGAATGTGCTCTGCATATTGCCTGGCAAATAGAAAGTGCTCAAAGTAAATTGCAATGTTTAATATTATATTTAAAACAACCTCTTGCCTATCACCTGCTCTTACCTATTTTTCGAGCTCTTCCTGTGGTTTACTTGAAATGAAACATCCTTATATTTTTGTAAACATTTCGAGTGGTTCGTCATCTTGGAATAATCATTTATTGTTTATTTTTTGCTAATCTATGTAGTGTTCTTAATTTCTAAGCCTCTACCTGCTTTTACATGTATTAGATTTAGGTGTAAAGAAAGGAAAATAACGGAATGGGAAAGACTAGAAATCTCTTCAAGAAAATTAGAGATACCAAGGGAACATTTCATGCAAAGACGGCTCGATAAAGGACAGAAATGGTATGGACCTAACAGAAGCAGAAGATATTAAGAAAAGGTGGCAAGAATACACAGAAGAACTGTACAAAAAAGATCTTCATGACCCAGATAATCACGATGGTGTGATCACTCACCTAGAGCCAGACATCCTGGAATGTGAAGTCAAGTGGGCCTTAGAAAGCATCACTACAAACAAAGTTAGTGGAGGTGACAGAATTCCAGTTGAGCTATTTCAAATCCTGAAAGAGGATGCTATGAAAGTGCTGCAACTCAATATGTCAGCAAATTTGGAAAACTCAGCAGTGGCCACAGGACTGGAAAAGGTCAGTTTTCATTCCAAACCCAAAGAAAGGCAATGCCAAAGTATGCTCAAACTACCTCACAGTTGCATTTATCTCACACTGTAGTGAAGCAATGCTCCAAATTCTCCAAGCCAGGCTTCAGCAGTACATGAACTGTGAACTTCCAGATGTTCAAGCTGATTTTAGAAAAGGCAGAGGAACCAGAGATCAAATTGCCAACATCCGCCGGATCATCGAAAAAGCAAGAGAGTTCCAGAAAAAACATGTATTTCTGCTTTATTGACTATGCCAAAGCCTTTGACTGTGTGGATCACAATAAACTGTGGAAAATTCTGAAAGAGATGGGAATACCAGATCACCTGACCTGCCTCTTGAGAAACCTATATGCAGGTCAGGAAGCAACAGCTAGAACTGGACATGGACCAACAGACTGGTTCCAAATAGGAAAAGGAGTACATCAAGGCTGTATATTGTCACCCTGCTTATTTAACTTCTATGCAGAGTACATCATGAGAAACGCTGGGCTGGAAGAAGCACAAGCTGGAATCAAGATTGTCAGGAGAAATATCAATAACCTCAGATATGCAGATGACACCACCCTTATGGCAGAAAGTGAAGAGGAGCTAAAAAGCCTCTTGATGAAAGTGCAAGAGGAGAGTGAAAAAATTGGCTTAAAGCTCAACATTCAGAAAACGAAGATCATGGCATCTGGTCCATCACTTCATGGGAAGTAGATGGGGAAACAGTGGAAACAGTGAGAGACTTTGTTATTTTGGGCTCCAAAAATCACTGCAGATGGTGACTGCAGCCATGAAATTAAAAGACGCTTACTCCTTCAAAGGAAAGTTATGACCAACCTAGATAGCATATTGAAAAGCAGAGATATTACCTTGCCAACAAAGGTCCGTCTAGTCAAGGCCATGGTTTTTCCAGTGGTCATGTATGGATGTGAGAGTTGGACTGTGAAGAAGGCTGAGTGCCGAAGAATTGATGCATTTGAACTGTGGTGTTGAAGAAGACTCTTGAGGGCCCCTTGGACTGCAAGGAGATCCAACCAGTCCATTCTGAAGGAGATCAGCCCTGGGATTTCTTTGGAAGGAATGATGCTAAAGCTGAAACTCTAGTACTTTGGCCACCTCATGCGAAGAGTTGACTCATTGGAAAAGACTCTGATGCTGGGATGGATTGGAGGCAGGAGGAGAAGGGGACGGCAGAGGATGAGATGGCTGGATGGCATCACTGATTCGATGGATGTGAGTCTGAATGAACTCTGGGAGTTGGTGATGGACAGGGAGGCCTGGCGTGCTGTGATTTATGGGGTTGCAAAGAGTTGGACATGACTGAGTGACTGAACTGAACTGAACACACGATTTTAAATCCTTTAGGATGATGCTTTAGATGATTCTGTGAAAGTGCTGCAGTCAGTATGTCAGCAAATTTGGAAAGGCAGCATGGCCACAGGACTGGAAAAGGTCAGTTTTCATTCCAATCCCAAAGAGAGGCAATGCCAACGAATTCTCAAACTACTGCACAATTGCACTCATCTCACACGCTAGTTAAGTGATGCTCAAAATTCTCCAAGCCAGGCTTCAGCAATACGTGTACCGTGAATTTCCAAATGTTCAAGCTGATTTTAGAAAAGGCAGAGAAACCAGAAATCAAATTGCCAACATTCACTGGATCATCAAAAAAGCAAGAGAATTCCAGAAAAACATCCATTTCTACTTTATTGACTCGTGGTTCTTTTGTTTGTTTGCAGTGAGTGGTATGTAAAGGAGTCCAGTGAGAACTATGGCCATGATTGTCAAGGATCTTAGAGACAAGAAATTTACCCTAATTCTGTCAGTCATTTTAAAGTTTTTGAGCTAGGAAATGAGTTATTGTGTTTCTATAAGTTGATCTTCTTGTTTTTAAAATGGATTAGGTGTTGGAAGAGATTGAGTGGAAAGCAGATGCGAGATATTTTAGTATTTCAGGGGTGAACAAGTGCTTAAAGTAGGACAGTTCTAAAAGAATAAGTGGTTTTAAGAAAGATCATGTCCAATGCTGGAAGGCCATAGGAAACAAAATAATAAGGAAAGAACTTTAGACTTGTCAACCAAGAAGCTCCTAGGTATCTTAGAGCTTTTTTGTTTGTATGGAAATATTGGAGGACAGAGCATAAAATCTAGGGAATGAGTGAATGGTTAGTAAATAGAAGTAATGAGAAGAGATATCTCTTTTAAAATTTGATGATGTGACGAGACCAGAAAATCTTATTTGAAACTATTGTCTGTTAGGTTCTCTTAGCAGATAAACTTATCTCTGAAAAATCAGAGGCCCTCTGGGTCAAACTCCTTCACATATTCCCGAAACATACTTTTTCTTTCAGGTGTATTCCCAACATTTTCCAGAGTGCTAGCAAGCTTCTTTGTAACCTATAGAAATGATCTCATGGGAAAGAGGCTGTTGGTCAAGCATGAGTTTGCATCCAGAGGTCTTTTGTTCTCCTGGTCTTCTGACTTCTTCTCAGTCTTCCATTTTTTTTTGCTTAAGGACTGTCTTAATTATTGCATGTAGGTGGCTCTTTTCCTGAATTTTATGTCCTGTGCTCTCAATTCAGGATACTATTTACACTGTCTATTACCCATTTGAAATTGGAATCAATAAACATTTCTTGAGCCTTGTACATGATGCTACTGCCCAGAAGACTATTTGCCAATAAAAAGAAAGACATGTTAATAGTAAGTATATTACAATATGATAAAGCACAATAATAGATACATTGAAATATCCAGGATATACTGATATCTTTGAAAGTAATGACAGATTAACGTTCTTAGTTAGGCTGATAATGTGATCCCAAGGTTCATTCATTATCACATCTTTAAGGAACTTTGTAACACAGTGTGAGTGGTCATCTGGAAAAGAGATTTATGTTTCTCTTTTATTTACTTTACATTATTTCACTAGTTTTTCTTTTTGGCTGCATTGGGTCTTCATTTCTGTGCGTGGGCTTCCTCCAGTGGCGAGCGGGGGCTGCTCTCTAGTTTTGGTCCGCGGGCTTCTCGTTTCAGTGGCTTCCCTGGTTGCGGAGCACATGCTCTAGGCACATGGGCTTCAGGAGCTGTGGAACGGGGACTTAACTGCTTTGCGCTGTGTAGACTCTTACCAGACCAGGGATCAACCCTCTGCCCCTTCCACAGGCAGGTGGATTCCTATCTACTGTACCAGCAGGAAAGTCCAAACATGTTCCTCTATTAGATTAATTTTTCAGGAATTAGTGTCTAGAAATAAAATTACTAAATAAAAAAACATGAGTGTTTCTAACAACTGTTGATTCATGCATATTGACATATTCCTCCAGGCATTTGGCAGGGTTTTTAGAATTGTTCTAAAGAATTGTATAGAACTGCACATGATGGAAAAACATAGGTTGCAGCACTGGTACTAAAATCCATTGTGTTTACTTATTAATATATTAAAAGATAAACATTTATGGTGCTCTAAGACTGTCCTCTTATTTTTTGCTAATTATTTCTTGCCTGTGCCTTGAATAAATTGTATAGTTGGTATTTTTTTAATTGACATATGACATGATCAATTTTTCCTTTGTCTAACACTTTCTTTAGCTGGCTTTGAGACAGGATAATCTCCTACCTTATTATACATTACTCCATACCAGTTGCCCTTGCTGGATTATCTTTATTTTTGCTAAAGTCTGAATGTTATAATGCTCCAGGGCCCAAAATATTTATTTACCAAGAATGACTGATGATCTCATTCAGTTCCAAGTTTTAAAAGCCATCTTTTTGCCAGCTTTATATCTCCAGCTTCTGTGAACTCCACAGTTCTGTATCTAATTGCCTATTCCATTTGTCTGTTTGCTAAATATTTCAAACTTAATTTGTCAAAAAGGAAACTCTCCTAATGTTTTTTATTCATTCTTTCTGTCTCATTCAATGTTATTACTTCCATCGTTTCTGTTACTCACACTTAAACTCTGAAGTTATCTTTATCTTCATTCTTCCTCTCATACCCCACAGTATCATGTAATTTTAATGCCATATCCTTTAAAATATACTTGGGTATACTTACCATGCTCCAACCTTAGAGCCCTGTCACATGCTTTTTGTGCTGGAACATTCTTAGCCATTAATATAGTGCACATTCTGTCTACATCCATGGTCTTAATCATACATCATTTTGCCCATCTTTGACCAGCCTTCTTAAGTCAGCCTTTTCTGATCATCCCATGTACCTTCATCACTGTCTCTTACCTGCATCCATAGAGTAAAATTATTTTCCTTCATCATATCTTTCATGGCATTCTGTTAATTTTTTCATTATTTCCACCCCTCCCCACCTCTTCCATGAGAACAGAAAAATGTGTTTTATTTACTTGTGCATCCTCCATGCTTGGCACATAGTAGGTGCTAGGTGCATATTTGTGAAATGAATGAATGATCTCTAATGGTCTGTGCTTTCCTAAAATAGAGAAGATGTTTAGGGTAGGTTATTTCTTCTTCTTCATTTCTGTTTCTCGGCCTAGAATGGACCAGTTTTGGATAGAGGTTGTTATTTGAAAACTCTTATGTTCGGTGAAAGGGATGATGGTTGGATTATATGACCTTCAAATTTCCCTTGAAGTGATTCATGGAAAAATTTATTCTTTATTCAAATGATAGGTATAATCTCTGCAAAATTATCAATATATTAATTTGAAAAAGTACATTATGAATATCTTAGTTTCATTTTGCTGTAATTACATTTTTTTTGTTCCATTGCTTCAGAATCTGAAAATCCTTTATAGGCTACCTCTTCTACTATCCCCTCTGTGTTATAACCTTAATACGTAATTAAGTTTTGCTTCGTAAAACACCTTCACTATGCTGTAGCTCTTTCTTTTATATGATCATTTATTTGAAGTGATTTGCCTACAAAAGATTAATTTTGATAAATTTTTGATATTTCATATCATTGAATTTGACTGTAATACTGGTTCTTTTCTGAAAGTTGTTATAAATCGAGCAATATGAGAATATAATAGAGTTGATTTTTGTTATAATTTTGCTTTGTGTATATTTCTTCATCTAATTGCATTCTTTATTTTGGGATTTATCTTGAAACAGTAATTTTAGTTTTATCATCAATATATTTTTGTATACTCCCCAAGTCATTTTGTCTTTTTCATGAATTTCACATGTTACTGTTGTATAACTTACAAAATGAAATATATAACATACAAAATATGTTAAAAGTTTTCCTCCACCTTTTTAGGGTCCAGGGATATGTTTGAAACGTAAACTAACAAAGAAAGAGTAGCAGGAATAAAGCATACAAATTTATTTACTATATTATGTGACATGGGAGCCTTCATAAAGAAATGAAGCCTTGAAGAAACAGACCTGTATATTTTTACGTTAGGTTTGATGAGTGAACCCTGGTGGAGGAATATGATAGGTTAAGGAGTATGATTAGCAAAACCTGGTAGGATTCTTTTTGGTTTTCCTTTGTCTTCAGAGATAACATGGGCATCTCTTGCTGGACAGCTTTGTACACTTTTTAAAGGAAGAAGGATGGGAGTGAGAGGGGCTGGCTGGGGAAGATCAGAATGACGTTTCTGCTTCTGCTGTTTAGTCAGATTCCTTTAGCTTAAAATATTCACTATGATAGGGTGCCTTATTTTGGGGGAATTATGACCTAAACCCCATCATGTTCATAAAAGAAAAACAACTACTTACAAAAACATACTTTTTTTCAATCTTTATTCGATGATCTAATATTTTAGTCCGAACTTCCCTGATTCTTTAGCTTTTTTTCTACAAGAGAAATAATATGCAGAAATAACAGGCAACAAAAACTAACAAGAAACAACAAAGTCAAAATTTTAAATGCATACAGAATTTACATAAATATATATTCTCTGTCCTTTTGAATTGTTTGTTGGTGACTCTTGGTGCCAAAGTGAGCTTTTATTTTCACAACATATTAATCAAAATGTCTTGATAATTTTAATTTTTTAAATATATCTTAGAGTAATAAGTGTTATTTGCATTAGTGTCCTGTAGTGCTGTGAATTAAATTTTATCCAATTGTGATTTAAAATACGATAGTGTCAGAAAAATTTTTTAAGAATCAAGTTTATATGGCAAATACCACCTAATGTATAAGTAGATAAACATTGATATTAAGCTTTATTTATGAAAAGCAGTGATAGCCTAATGCCTCACTTAACTCAGTACTTCCACAGTGATTTGCTTAATATGATAAATTATGCAGTCTTGCATTTTGACCTTATAGCCCTTTAGAATGTACGTATTTGCCATATTATAGCATAATGCCTATAACTCATTCCTGTACTCCTGAACTTGATTTTTCCATTGTGCATATGAAGGTATTTATTGATATTCTGTGATGTTTAGGTAGTTTCTTTTGAACATAAACAATCAAAGGCTCAGCTGTATTTTTCCCTAAATCTTTTTGTTGCAAAGGAAAAGAAAAATAGGCAAATAATGCCTGCGTGTATATTTATTTTCTTGATTTAAGTGTATAAAAGGTGCTGAGATGTTGTTTAAAAAGTAAATGAATGTAAGTTTAGCTACATATTTCTGTCATAACATATTTAGGATAACGTATTAGTTGCTCAGTCATGTCCAACTCTTTGTGACCTTATGGACTGTAGCCCGCCAGGCTCCTCCATCCATGGGATTTTCCAGGTAAGAACACTGCAGTGGGTTGCCATTTCCTTCTCTTGGGGATCTTCCTGACCCAGGGATTGAACCTGGGTCTCCTGCGTTGTATGCAGACTCTTTACCATTTGAGCCACCAGGGAAGAAGGAAGAAATAACTTGTGGAAATACATTTAATTGTGTCATTTAAAATATTTAGCTGTTTGTGGCTTATGTCTAGACTTTCAGAAAACATAAGACAAGAATGGAAAATTATTTAAATATTCATTAAATCAACAAATCTTGATAAGGACCATTGATAAAAGTTATTCATTCTACAGCATAGAGAGGTATTATTGTGTTTGAGAATATTGTGGTTTAATGATAAAGTCATACATGTAATTAATTACGTTGCTATGGGATATGTATGGCAAAAGATCTGATGGTTTACTTTCAGACTTCGGTGAAGCATAATGTGGATTTAGGGGGGAACAGGAATGTTAGGGTTTCACAATGAATGTGAAGTCCAGACAGACAAAGATGGCATGGGAATGATGATAAGTCACATCAGAATTGGAAAGAGGTTATGCAAGGAGCTGCCATGAAGCATATTGTAATTTTGAGGAAGTCCAGAGAGAAGGCATGGTTTTGACACAGGCTGTATGGTAGGAAATGGTTGTAAATAAATCTGGAACCAGGTGAAAGCAGATCCTAAGAGGTCCTAAATTGTATAGTGGAGAATTATGACTTTTTCTGATGGAGATAGGAATCCTGGAAAACATTTTGATATTGTGTGCACCTCAGATAGCAGTGTTTTTAAAGGAAAAGCAGGACATTTTTGGCAATTTGAAAGCTGTTCTGAAAGGAAGGTTCAAGTGGTAGAGACTGGGTAAGAAGCTGTCAAGAGAGCTTAGAGGACCAGAGACAGTGGAAGTGTTGGCTGTGGCAGGGCCGGTGGGGGTGGTGAGAAAGGGACAGATTAGGAGGCAGTTGCAGTGCTTCTCTACTTTCTCAAGTTTAATGCTTTCATTCTTTAACAAATATTTTGTAATTCTCCCTTATCTATGAATTTTACTTTCAAATAGTGAATAGACTTTTCCTAGATAAATAATATTAAATCGACAGAATGTCTAAAGTCTTATTAAACAGAGAAATAAAATGAAAATAAAGTAAGTAATATTTATCTTAGTATTCAATAAGTACTCCAACATGATGATGCTAAAAGACATGAGGTACTTAGATGCTTGGAGTCATACATAGATTCACTGTGATTGTGACAGCTACAAATCTGTCTGCTGGAGTTAGAGCATACAGTGAGTCTTTCAGGAGCACGTGACTGGCTATGATGTGACTTTCCTAAATGGTGAAAAACTGCTGGGATAATACTGAATGAGACAAAGTTCAGTTTTTGCCTCAGTTTACACAACAATTAGTGGGAATAAAAGCAAAAATATTTGGGGGCATAGATAGTTTCAGGTAGTCATCTGTCTAGTTGTCTACTGTTGTGTCTACTGATATCCATTAGAATGTTCTAAAGTCTTGCAAGATCTAAGACCATCATTAATATAATAGTGTTCTACTTCATGTAAAATGCCTAGGATCCCTTTCTGCACATTCTTCCAACAACTCATAGTCACACTCCTTAGGAAAGTACTATCAAGTTTCCTTAACTCCCTCTAGGGCACAGTACTACACTTATTGAGAACCAGTGGTATGGTACAGAGAGCATTATTTTTAATTTCAGAGACACCTAAGTTCCTGTCTCATTCTCCCCATGTTTTGCTTGTGTGACTTTAAGTAAGGTAGTATATGGACCATAGTTTTATCATCTTAAAATTAGAATTCTTTTGTTCAAACTAAATGAGTTCCCTCATAAGCACAGATACAAATATTTCTAGTAAGATATTACGAAAAATTGAATAAGTCATAGAAACGGTAGTATAATGTTACCGGTAGAATTTATCTAAAGGATGCAAGGGTAGTTTGCCATTCAAAATCAGTTAATATATTAATCAAAGAATGGTCAAAACTTTGTGATCCCTGCAATAGATACAAAAGAAACATTTTAAAAAACCTATTCATAATTTTAAGAACCTATCGAGAAATTAGGAATAGTAGGAACCTCCTCAAGCTGAGAAATGATACCTATGAAAGACTTACAGCTAACAGCATTCTGGGGAGACTGAATGCTGTCCCACTAAAACTGGGAAATCTTATCACTTTGACTCAACCTTGTTTTAGAGGTTCTATGGCTTGCGGAAAAACAGGACAAATCTATAGTTTTTCCGGTTGTCATGTACAGATGTGAGAGTTGGACCATAATAAGTCAGTGCCAAAGAACTGATACTTTTGAATTGTGGTACTGGAGAAGACTCTTGAGAGTTCCTTGAACAGCAAGGAGATCCAACCAGTCATTCTTAAACGAAATCAACCCTGAATAGTCATTGTAAGTCCTGGTTCTGAAGCTGAAGCTGCAGTACTTTGGCCACCTGATACGCAGAGCCAGCTTATTGGAAAAGACCGTTTTCCTAGGAAAGACTGGAGGCAAAAGGAGGAGGAGGCAGAACAGAGGTTGAGATGGTTAGACAGCATCCCCTAGTCAATGGACCTGAGTTTGAGCAAACTCCAAGAGATGGTGAAGGACAGGGAAGTTTGGTGTGCTGCACTCCTTGGGGGTCATGAAGAGTCGGATAGGACTAAGCAGCTGAACAACAACAACAAATGGCTAATAAGCTCATGCAGTAATGATCAACATCATTAGTTGATCATAAGTTGAGGGTAGGAGCAGAGATGATCTCAAATGTGTACAAGGGAAGTTTTGGGATGTGGAAGCATTCTAAAAATGGATTACGATGTTGATTGCACAAGTGTATAAATTCACCCTAAATCATCAAACTGTAAGTTTAAAATAAGTTAAACAAAAAGTATAACCTCTCCCCTCCCTTTTCTCCTCATTTCATTTCCCAGCTGGGTAGACTGAAAAGCATAGGAGTCCACAGGTGAGACCAGCAGGGAGGCAGAGTGTAGGCAGGAAGTGGAGGCCATCTCTGCAGAACAGTAGCTCAGCATAGAGTGTTGGGGCCCAGTCAGGGCAAGGAGAGTGTCACACTGGGGCATGGTCAGAAAAGGATGGCTGTCAGAGTCTGAGAACAAGCAGGGTGTCTGTCTAAGAGGGGCCCAGCACAGGCTGTTGGACCGAAGTGTGGTGAAAGAGACGTCCACAAAGCGAGGAAGCCAGTGTGTGATGCTGGGGCCTGAGGAACGTGTGGAGAGCATCTGTGCAGAGTGCCACGTCCTTGCCTGGCACGCAGTGATGAGCCCAGCGGACGTGAGTAGGTCATCTCTGTGTGTAAGGAAGCTCCTGTGTTGAGAGGAGTTTGGTCACACTCACAGGGATTGATCAAATAATCCTGACTACCATAATCAGGATTTCTCTGTGTTAAGAAAGGGAATTACAAATAAGGAAAGGGAGAAAACTGGAATATACCCTGTGGTTCTTTCTTGGGTTTCTGTTGTTGTTTGTTTGTGACCCTGTGGCATGCAGGATCTTAGTTACCCCACCTGAGATCCAGCTTGGGCCCCCTGCTGTGGAAATGCAGAATCTTAACCGATGGACCACTAGTGATGTGCCCATTCTCAGTCGATAAATATATGAGTGTGTGGATATAGATCCTGAAATAAATGCAGATAGACATAGGAATAAATGTAGACGTATGTGTATATGTGGAATATGTATATACTTAGCTATATTTCCTAGCTCTCCTAATGAGAGAATCTGAGAGCATCATCTCAAGAGCAGTGAATAAGCCTTGAGCCCTGATCTTGATTTTGAAATAAGATTCCACATTGAAACCAGGGTTCTGTAGAGTAATGGGCACTTTCAGGACCCTGGCAAGGAAACTCTTATGATGAGCCAGCAATAACTTGTTGTAGAAAGTAAAAGTGCTGAAGGAATGTTGGAAAGTGTAAGAAGGAAAAAGAATTAGCTTGGAAGACTCTCACTGGCTAAGTTGGAAGATTTAAACATCAGGATAAAAAATGATAGAGATGGATTATAACCCATTGAATTCATATTGGATGAAACTACAGAAAGGGTGAAACCATATACACAAAATTATAAGACAGTTGTGTAATTCTGCTGTGATACAGAATGTTCAGGTTACTGAGATCAAAATTACCTATAGGACCAGATGTCTAAGCTGAGAGTCACTTGACGGATGATACTTGCTAGCAGGTAAATAGGGAGCTCCTGAAAGACAGGGACAGCATGGGATAGAAAGTACTTCACTGTGGCTGAAGAATGCTGTGGGGCCAGGACTGATAATGCTCTCTTCCTTTATCTTACTTGGCTCAAGTTCTCTGCTTCTGGTGCTCTTCCATTTTGATGCTGTGTTTTATTCTCATATGAATTAATCATTCAACACATTTATGGAAAATGTACTCTGAGCATGGCTTCTTGCAAGAACACTTTTGTGTCCCTGAATCTTCCTTTTTCCTAATCCCACTTAGAGCCATCCCTGGAAAGTTCTGTTGCTGATATTTTTGTTTTAAATTGGTTCTTCTGTGATCTTAATCTCTCCTTGCACTTCACCACTTCCTTCTGTGCAGATACCTGATTCCACTGCCTGTGGTTCTTACCTGTCTTGTAAGCCCCACACCTCTGTTTTCAAGGACTTTCTAAGTGTTTCCATGAAGGTGTACTTCGGGCTCCTCAAACTCAACACCCAAAACTAAATTCACCTTCTCTTGCAAGCCGCCCCACATTTCCTGTTTTTGTTAGTGGGATCATTTTTGAAATCTAAGCATAAAGCTGTGGATTCATAATCAACATGTACTCTCTGTCATAACCTTCAGCTGTAAATTTGGCAAAGATGAATAAGGCTGATATCGGTCAGTGGTGATTACAGTTAGGAAACAAACACTTTGATATGCTTTTGGTAGAAGAGTAAATTGGTAGTATTCTTTTGGAGGGTGATTAAGTAATAATATCTATGGAAATTAAAAGCAATTTATTCTCATCTTAACATCTCTACAAATATGCCACTCATTCAGATGGTCTTGTTGCTTTGCTGAAAAATGGGAAATCTGTTTCTTCTTCCAAGCCCATCTTATTCTCAGATTGGATACTTTCAACTTCAGTTTTCTTAGAAATTAGCCGTAAGATTGTACCCTCTCATTCCAAGAAACAAGTCCCTTTTTGTGTACTACTGCTAATGACGTTCTGGTGGTGGCCTGGCTGCAGCAACTTTTATTACTAGTTAGACATTCCTTTACTAACTTCATAGGACTTCCCTGGTGGCTCAGAGGGTAAAGCGTCTGTCTACAATGAGGGAGACCCGGGTTTGATCCCTGGGTCGGGAAAATCCCCTGGAGAAGGAAATGGCAGTCCACTCGAGTACTCTTGCCTGGAAAATCCCATGGACAGAGGAGCCTGGTGGGCTGCAGCCCATGGGGTCGCAAAGAGCGGGACATGACTGAGCAGCTTCACTTTCACTTTCACTTTACTAAGTGCATAGGCCTTATTATTTTGTGAGGTTAATAACATTTGTCCCTGCATTTACTAGTTTAAAAATCACAAAGTGCAGAGCGGAAATAGTCTAAATACTGGGAATTCTCTAATAAAATGGTGAAAGATTGTTGGTCTGAGAAATTAAGAGATGAAATAAAGCTGATGAGAGTATTTTGAAAAGATTAACTGTACAAAAACGTTTGGTTCTTTTCATAGGTGATTATTACTATTTTAAAGAAATTCATTGAAACCCAAGGTTAGGAAGCTCTGTTCTAAGTTATTTTAATTAAAGGTACAAATTTGAGAGTTTTCATAGGTGATACAAATATTTTTTAGCAACAAAAATCTCATGATGTTGGAACTATCTCTGAATGTTTCTATAGTATGTCCTTTTTAAAAGTGCTTGCTTTTCACTGTTAAAATGCCACCTTTCTGTCCAAGGGGTATGTGTTTATTTTCAAATAGTTGCTATGTAGCATATTATTGCCACAGAGAAGTGAAAGTGTTGGTCACTCAGTCGTGTCTGACTCTTTGCCACCCCACGGACTGTAGCCCGCCAGGCTCCTCTGTCCATGTTCATTTTTGCCTCCAGGCAAAAATACTGGAGAGGGTAGCCATTCCCTTCTCCAGGGGATCTTCTTGGCACAGGAATCAAACTGGGGTCTCCTGCATTGCAGGCAGATTCTTTACTATCTGAGCCACCAGAGAAACTCCACCATCATCCCACTCAACCATTATCAGTTATGTTTCAGTCCTTTATATTTCATTACAAAGTATTTTAAATATTATACTATTTACAATAGTGAAATCTGTAAACCTGTTCAACTGAGCACAAATTAACTCAGTAGTCTCAATATAGTAAGATTGCATACCACAAAAGACATGATTCCTGATACTCAGAAAATGTTAGAAATAAACTATGTATTTTATTTATTTATATTTTTACTGTAGCCCACCAAGCTCCATGGGATTTTCCAGATAAGAATACTGGAGTGAATTGTCATTTCCTTCTCCAGTTAAACTGTATATTTTAAACATTAGTGAAGCTTAACTTCTTGCTTTTTTTCCCATGCAAGTAAATGACAGTAGAAGTTGTACTTTTATCTTTCAGCTTCTTAATGAATTATCTTACATATCATGTACGTGCACACTCCTTTGGAGATCACTAGTCTCAGGGATGGAGTAATATTGAAGTGGTCAGAAAAAGATGTTGATGTCAACAGATTTTCTGTTTAATAGATCATTCTGGCAGGTCTTTTTGCTTATGGATTTGAAGAAGAAAAATATTGCCAATAATGAAACGATAGAAAAATATCACAGTAGCAGTAGACGAGGCAAGAGAGGTGATACAGCTGTAGTAGTGAGTATGGATTTGATATGTTTTTAGGAGGAACAGTGTTTGTGGTTTGATTTGATGAAGGTTAGGGAGAGGGAAGGTTCAAGGTTGATAGCCAGACTCCTTGCTTGGATAACTATATGGATGATGCCCAGCCTTAGAGCTATGATTTTGTAATTTGCATTTCTTTATATACCTTTTTTAAAAAAGAGCTATTTTATAATTAATATGCCATTTTCATTTATGTTCACCCTCTTTATTTCTTTTTTTAAATTTAAATTTATTTATTTTAGTTGGAGGCTAATTACTTTACAATATTGTATTGGTTTGCCATATATCAACATGAATCCGCCATGGGTGTACACGTGTTCCCCATTCTGAACCCCCCTCCCACCTCCCTCCCAGTACCATCCCTCTGGGTCATCCCAGTGCACCAGCCCCAAGCATCCTGTATCATACATTGAACCTGGACTGGCGATTTGTTTCATATATGATATTATACAGGTTTCAGTGCCATTCTCCCAAATCATCCCACCCTCTCCCTCTCCCACAGAGTCCAAAAGACTGTTCTGTACATCTGTGTCTCTTTTGCTGTCTCACATACAGTCACCCTCTTTATTTTAAAACTGAAAGAATATAGTTATGTTTTTCTTCAATTCCTTCCCCATTGCATTGACATTTTCTTGATTTTGAATGCAATGACTTATACACATGTATTAATGCTTGTTATCCATTAAAAATTTAGTGTTAATTGTTCAGCATGATTTGAGTTTTAAAAATGACTTTAATGATAGCTCAAAAAAGGAATAGAGAAACCAAGTACATATTTTCGAAAGAGTAGGTTTTATTACCCTCTGATATATTCAGCTTAAGTAACAGGTTAAAGAAAGGACACAAAATGATGACTAGTACTTAATGTCTTTCTCTCAAAACTTTAACACTTTACCATGAGCAGTATAAATGACTGTTTTTCCCTTAGAAACTGACTTGCTTTAAAATGATGTATGAAATAATATGTGTTTTGCATGTCCTGGTGTAATGATAAAGGTCATATAGTATCATTTACATAATCTCTAGCCAGAAATGAACTCAGTAATATCCTTGGTATAACATATACATTATCTGAGGTTTAAAACTCTCATTATTCATGAAAGTTAATTTTACAGTGGGTGTGAATGATCTATCTTATGGCTGGTTTTTTGATCATTCTATAAAATAATATGGGGCAAAGCCTGCTCAAATAACAGGAAAACCAGTAAAGAGTGATGCATTTGCCTGACTCTCTGTATACTCGATTGGATCTTGATTGATGGCAATCATTTGTCTTTGTCAAAAAAAAGGAGAAAATTCAGACATTGAAATAGGAGTGCTATCAAACTTTCTACAATGGCAGAAAGATTCTATTAATGTGGCCTTAGAGTATTAACTGCCTCTGTTGGGAAATGATAAAGAATGTTAATTTTTTTCCTTGGGCATATTTAAGTATAAAATACATTATTTTGTCTGCTGTTGGGATTAAAAGAATACTTTTGATTTATGGCAGACTAAAATTGATGAAAGCAAAAAAAAAAAGCTTAAAATGTTGAAATATTAAATAGATCCTAATCCTTTTTATTCTTCATCTTATTATTTTTCTAGATGAAATAATAAAAATTTAGCATAGTGTCATAACACCTTACTGCTGCATTCCAACTGATATTGGACCTTGAAAAGTTGACTTCAAGGAGGGTTAAAGTAGAAGAAGAGAAAGCATAGTTTTAACTGATTGTCTTCTCTTTGGAATTCCTCTGTCTTCACAAATATTAGAGCAAGAAAACATTCCAGACAAAATTATTTTTTATTTTTAAATTTAAAAAATCACCTCATTATGATTTAGAAATGTAAAAAGAATGTTAGAGCTGTAATATCATAAAAGACACAATCAGTTAAACAGCATTGTACATCAAGACCAATTCTGACCTTTCTTAATATCTTAGTGATAAATATATATTATTATATAAATATTTTATGTATGTTATGAGGGCTGAATTAGAGAAGGAAATGGCAACCCACTCTAATATTCTTGCCTGGGAAATCCCATGGGCAGCGGAGCCTGGTGGGCTACAGTCCACGGGGTTGCAATGAGTCAGACATGACTTAGCAACTGAACAACAAACAATAATGAGGGCTGAATATGCTTTATTGAATTTTGAATATTTGCTTTTTTTAAACTGCATTATTTTAGATTGTTAATTTGGCCATAATTTCAAAGTTATTTTTGAAAATAATTCAAAATGCAAATTATATTCTATATAAGATTTTTAAAAAATTAAATAGCCTTGTGTTTGTACTAATAATGATTTGAAATTTATATAAAATTAAATAAGGCTGTTATGTGTTTTTGATCATAGTACCATAGACTCTTCTTTGTCAGAGTGCTTTGGAATATTGAACTGAAGTTTATTACTTGTATATCTGTTGATTACTTTGCAATATATAATCATGCTCTCATTTTCTGTGGTGCCAGATTGAAACCAGTAATGCTAGTAACAAGTAATGCTTAGTTGCAAATTATTTATACCTACCTTTAAAATGTGCTTTAATTTTTTTGAGAAAGATTTGTTTTTTAAGTCTAATGGAAAATGAGCATAAATTTATGTTTTCTGTTTATAAAACTGTATGGTTAGTTGATAATTATGTTCTAATAAATGAAAGGTGATTTTTTAATATAAATTTTAGCATTTTTAAAATTAGAAAAATATAGCCATAACATTTAAAAATAATGTATTTTCTTTCTATTCCAATTAGAGTGTATAAATCTCAAATTATATGCACTTCAATTAAATTTTTTTGAAACTCTTCATTGAGTTTTCATGCCTTCCTAATGTGAAAGTGAAAGCCACTCAGTTGTGTCTGACTCTTTGTGACCCCATGTATTGGGGCCTGCCAGGCTCCTCTGTCCATGGAATTCTCCAGGCAGGAATACTGGAGTGGGTAGCCATTCCCTTCTGCAGGGGATCTTCCCAACCCAGGGGTTGGACCTAGGTCTCCTGTATTGCATGCGGATTCTTTACTGCCTGAGCTATCAGGGAAGCTGAAGAATATGGGAGTAGTAGCCTGTCTCTTCTCCAGGGGATCTTCTGACCAGTTTATCTAACTGGAGGTCTCCTGCATTGCAGGCAGATTCTTTACTAGCTGAGTTACTAGGGAAACCCTTCTAATGTTAATTTCATTCTAAATGTTCAGGCAGAAACTATTAAATGCTTGTGTAATATGGGGCAATGAAATGTTGATTTGTTCAAAATGAATTTATTGGTTGTTTCTTGTGAATACTTTTTAACGTATATTTAATTGCTTAAGTCTAACGTCATTATTATCTGTAAATTAGTTGTTGATTTAGATGAAAATAATTCACATGAAAACAGTACTATCTTATTTATTGTTTTTGGTGTATTTTGCAACAAAGAATAAAATTAATGATGTGTGGTACTGAAAATGTGCCCCTAGAGTGTAATGATGATTTCAGAATTTTTAGTGAGTGATAGAATTTCATAGTAATTTACTTTTTCTTTCCTTCTGTAATTTTTTCCAGTTTTATTGAAAAATAATTGACATACAACACTGTGGAAGTTTAAAGCATAAAGCATGGTGATTTGATTTATATATTGTGAAATGATTTCAGCAGGTTCAGCTTTTATGTAGATAAGATAAAAGAAAAAGCAGTTTTGTTCTGTTGAGAAGTCTTAGGATTTCCTCTCTCAACAACTTTCCTGTGTATCATACAGCAGTGTTAGCTATAGTCATCCTGTTGTACATTATGTTCCTTGAACTTATCTATCTTAGAGCTGGATGCTTGTTTAACTTTGGTCCACTTGCCTCCAGTTCCTCTTTCCCCTAAGCTCCTCTTCTGGGTACCACAAGCCTGATCTCTTTCTCTATAAATTTGTTGTTGTTCAGTCACTAAGTTGTGTCCAAGTCTTTGTGACCCCATGGACTCCAGCACACCAGGCTCTTCTGTCCTTCACTGTCTCCCTTGGTTTGCTCAGATTCATGTCCCTTGTGTTGGTGATGGTACCTAATCATCTCATTCTCTGTTGCCCCCTTCTTCTTTGGCCTTCATTCTTGCCCAACATTAGGTTCTTTTTCTCTTTTTGGATTCCACATATAAGTGAGATCATGCTGTGTTTGTTTTTCTCTGACTGACTCTTATCAGTTAGCACAGTGCCTTCAAGGTCCAACTGTGTTGTTGGAAATGGTAGAATTCCCTCATTTTTAATGGTTGAGCAACGTTTCATTGTGTGTGTGTGTGTGTATATATACCATAAATTCTTTATTCATTCATCCATTGATGAACACTTGAACTATTTTTGTTCCTGGCTATTATAAATAATGTTGTTATGAACATGGAAACACACATATCTTTTGTTTTTGTAATTGCTATTGTTTTTGTTCCCTTTGATACACTCCCAGAAGTGGAATTCCTGGATTGTAGTGTAGCTCTGTTCTTAATTTTTTGAGGATCCTCCATACTGTTTTTGATAGTGGCCGTACCAGTTTGCATTCTTACCACAGTGAAGAAGGGTTCCCTTTTCTCCACATCCTAATAATATTTGTTATCTCTTATCTTTCTGATGGTGACCATTCTAGCAGGTCTGAGGTGCTATTGCATTGTTGTTTTAATTTACATTTTTCTAACTAATAATGAATTTTTGAGCATCTTCTCATGTACATGTTGACCTTTTGTATATCTCCTTTGGAGAAATGACTGGTCTGATCTTTTGCCAAGTTTTTAATTGCCTTATTTGTGTTTTTGTTATTGAGTTGTGTGAGTTCTTTCTATATGTAGGTTCTTAACACTTTATCAGATATATCATGTATAAATATTTTAATCCACTCTGTAGGTTTTCTTTTCACTTTGTTGATAGTTTCTTTTGATGTGCAGAAACTTTTTAGTTTGATGTAGTTTTATTTGTTAAAATATTTTGTTGCTTGTGCTGCAGGTGTCATATCCAAAAAAAATATTACCAGGATCTGTGTCAAGGAATTTCATCTTATGTTTTCTTCCGTTTCTTTTTGATTTCAGGACTTACATTTACGTCATTAACCCATTTTGAGTTCATTTGTATGAGTGAAGTGTGGTACAGGTCCAGTTTCTGTTCCTTCTTTCTTTTCATTTTTTTGGGCTCCCCCTGCTTTGGCAGCATAGCATCTTAACCACTGAACATTCAGGGAAGTCCCTCTAGTTTCATTCTTTTACATGTGAATATTTAATTATCCCAGCACTGTTTGTTGAAAAGACTCTTTTTTTCTGTTGCATTTTCTTGACTCTTGTCAAATGTTAATTGACCATATATGCTTGGATTTATTTCTGTGTTCTAAATTCTATTCCGTTTGTCTATTTCTCTGTTTTTATGCAAGCACCATACTGTTTTGATGACTATAGCTTTATAATATAGCTTGAAATCAGGAAATGTCATGCTTCCTGTTTTATTCTTCTTTCTCAGGATTTTCAGCTATTTAGGGTCTTTGGAAGTTCCATATAAATTTTAGGAGTGATTTTTCTATTTCTAAGAATATTTCTTGTAGTTTGACCATTTTGTTAGTGTGTAATTGTTTATAGTAGCTTCTTGTGACCCATTGAATTTCTGTGGTGTCTGTTATAATGTCTCCTTTTTCCTTTATAATTTAACTGATTTTGATCTCTCTTTTTCCCTTGGTAAGAATTTATCAGTTTCATTTATCTTTTCAAAGAACCAACTCTTAGTTTAATCTTTTCTATTTTTTTCCTCTGTTGCATTTATTTTGTTTGAATTATTTTCATTTTTCTGATGACTTTGGGTTCAGTTTGTTCTCTTTCTAGTTTCTAAAAGTGTTAAGAGTTAGGCTTTTCTTCTCAAGTTAGGTATTTATTGCTCTGAACTTCCCTCTTACATATGCTTTTGTTACATCCTAAATGTTCCTAGTATGTGATTTCCATTTTAATTTTTCTCAAGAAAATTTTTTATTTTCCTTTTAATTTTTTCTGTGATCCATTAGTTGTTTAGGAGGGTCTGGTTTAATTTCCATGTGTTTGTGGATTTTCCAGTTCTTAATTAAATAATTTTTAATATAAATTTATTTATTTTAATTGGAGGCTAATTACTTTACAATATTGTATTGGTTTTGCCATACATCAACATGAATCTGCCATGGGTGTACCCGTGTTCCCCATCCTGAAGCCCCCTCCCACCTCCCTTCCCATACCATCCAGTTCTTCTCTTGTTATTGATTTCTACTTTGATGCCATTTTGTCAAATAAGATATGTAGTATTATTTCAGTCTTCTTCAGCTTGTTAAGACTTGATTTTTTGCATAGCATATGGTCTGTCCTAGAAAATGTCCCTTTGCTTTTAAGAATGTATATTCTATTGTTTTCAGACGTAGAATGCTGTATTTATATCTGTTAGGTGTATTTGGTCTGTTCAAATCTACTGTTTTCTCACTGATTATTTTCCTAAATGACCTACCCCTTGTTGATAGTGGGGTATTAGGATCCCAACTATTATATTATCCATCAGTTTTTGTTTTATATGTTTAGGTGCTACAGTGTTGGACAGTTAAATATTCATAGTTGTTATAATCTTGATGTCTTGCCCCCTTTATCATTATACAATGACCTTCCTTATCTCTTTGTACCGTTTATAGTTTAAAGTCTCTTCTGTGTGATATTAGTACAGCCATGTCTGCTTTATTTGGTCACCATTTACTTGAAACGTCTCTGCCATCCCTTTACTAATCTCAGTCTATGTGCTCTAGGCTAATGTGAGTCTCTTGTAGGAATCCTACTGTTGGATCCTGTTGTTTTGTCCATTCAGCTATTTTGTTTTTTAATTGAGAATTTAATGTCTTTATTTTTAAAGTAATTATTGATAGGTAAGGACTTACTGATTGTTTTCTGATATTTTTGTAGGTTTGTTTTCTCTTGTTTTTAGGCTGCTTTCTCTCTTTCTGTTGTGGTGTCTTTTTGTGTCAGTCCTCCTTGACTTTTTTATTTTTTGGCCACACCATAGGGCATGTGAGATCTTAGTTCTCCTGCCTAGATCAAACCTTTGCCTCCTGAAGTGGAAGCCTGGAGTCTTAACGACAGGACCACCAGGGAAGTCTCCCTGCATTAACTTTTTTCTTGTGTTCTTTTGTATCATTATTATAGAATTTTCCCTTGTAACTATGAGGCTTAGATGAAATAAAACTTATAACACCTTATTTTTAACTGATAACAACTTAACTTCAGTTGAGTTTGTAAACTTTATTCTCCTCCCCTTCACATTCCAGGTTATTGCTATTAGAATGAACATGTTTTTAATATTGTTACTAATAACAGGTTATTGCAGTTCTGGTTATTTTTACAGTTTCTGTGTGTGTGTGACTTTTAAACAAGAATTGTAATTATGTACCACTATTATATAGTGCAGAATCTAACTGTAACTATGCATTTATACCAGTGAGATTCATACTTCTTTTTTAATGTTTTATGATGGTAATTAGCATTCTTTTACTTCCACTCAATGAACTCATATGTCTGATGGTAATGAACTCAGCTTTTATTTGTACTGGAAAGCATTATCCTTTCCTTGGCAAG
Source organism: Oryx dammah (assembly GCF_014754425.2). Lineage (NCBI taxonomy): Eukaryota > Metazoa > Chordata > Mammalia > Artiodactyla > Bovidae > Oryx > Oryx dammah. The sequence continues at coordinate 7,237,957 of NW_024070196.1, forward strand.
GACAGCTTTGTTGATTATAGATTTCTAATTGCCTGTTACTTTCTTTCAATACTTCTAATATATCACTTAATTCTTTACTGGCCTGAAAAGTTTCTGTTGAGAAATGTATCATTAGTCTTATAGGGGTTCACTTGCACGTAACTTCTCTCTATTCTTCAACTTTTTTCTTCATTTTTGACTTTTTGCAATACAGTGTGTTCCTATGTCCTTCTATTGGGGTTCAGTCTATTATGGGTGCTTTGGATCTCAGGTGTGTGGATGGACATTTCTCTCCCCAGATTCTGGAATTTTTTAATGATTATTGCTTTAAATATACCTTGTGTTCCTTTCTCTTTCTCTTTTCCTTCTAGAATTCTTGCAATTCCAGTGTTTTATTTTATTTTTTTTACTGTGTTCTGTGACTTCTGTAGACTTCCTCCACTCTTTTTTCATTCTTTTTGTTTTTGCTTTTCTAGGTAATTTCCAGTTTGGTATCCTCCATGACTTTGATTCTTTAATTTGCATGGTTGAGACAAATTTTGAAACTCTACTGAGTTCTTAAGTACAGTTATTGTGGTTATAAAAGAAAACTCTAGGATTTCCTTTCAAAAAATGTTATTTGCTTGTTGAGGTCATTGTTTAGTTGTCTATATTTTCTTATATGGGCTTTCTTGGTGGCTCAGTGGTAAAGAATCCACCTGCCAATACAGGAGATGCAAGTTCATTCCCTGGGTCAGGAAGTTCTGCTGGAGAAGGAAATGCCATCCTGCTCCAATGTTCTCGCTTTGGGAATCCCATGGACCGAGGAGCCTGGTGATGTACAGTCTGTGGGGTCAGAATGAGTCGGACACTACTGAGTGACTGAACAACGGCAACCTTTCTTACACAGTAAATCCCCTACATACGAATGAGTTCCATTCCAAGAGCATGTTCGTAAGTCTAATTTCTTTATAAGTTCAGCAAACTTAGCCTAGGTACCCAACTAACACAATTGGCTATGTAGTACTGCAGTAAGTATTTGATACTTTTAACACAAATAATATGTACATATAAAAAAAACACAACAAAGAAAATGTTTTTAATCTTACAATACAGAACCTTGAAAAGTACAGTTGTACAGTACAACAGCCAACATATGGAGGCTGGCATGCACATTTGTATCTTTGAAAGTTTGCAACTTGAAGTTTCATGTGGTAGGGGCTTACTCTAGTACCTTAAGCTTCTTTAAAAGGATTACTCTGAATTTCCTTTCCAAAAGTTCATAGTTTTTCATTTCTTTAGGTTCAGTTATTGGAACACTATTATTTTCTTTGTTTGTATAAAATTACCTGATTTTTCTGTGATTGTTGATTCCTTGGCTTGTAACTGCATGCTTGAGTAACTGGGCTCCTCTTCCAGACTTTAAATGTTTGCTTTTACAGAGATAGGTCTTCACCTGTCAGCTCAGTTTGGGTTTCTGGGCGTATCTGCATGTGATATCCTTAGCCAGGTGGGGCCTGCTTCTAATGGTCTTTTTTTGGGTGAGGTAAGTGAGCTCAGTGGACAGGGATGGATATGCATGCCACTGACTGAGAGCAGTTGAGTAGGACTTCTCTCTTGGTTCCTTACCCATGTGAGGCTAGAGAATGGGCCCTGCTGTTCCCTGTATTCTCTGCTTAGGCTTCTGGACAGTCAGAACTAGGTTCGGTTCAGTTCAGTTCAGTCGCTTAGTCGTGTCCGACTCTTTGCGACCCCATGAATCGCAGCACGCCAGGCCTCCCTGTCCATCACCATCTCCTGGAGTTCACTCAGACTCACGTCCATCGAGTTGGTGATGCCATCCAGACATCTCATCCTCTGTCGTCCCCTTCTCCTCCTGTCCCCAATCCCTCCCAGCATCAGAGTCTTTCCCAATGAGTCAACTCTTCGCATGAGGTGGCCAAAGTACTGGAGCTTCAGCTTTAGCATCATTCCTTCCAAAGAAATCCCAGGGCTGATCTCCTTCAGAATGGACTGGTTGGATCTCCTTGCAGTCCAAGGGACTCTCAAGAGTCTTCTCCAACACCACAGTTCAAAAGCATCAATTCTTTGGCACTCAGCCTTCTTCACAGTCCAACTCTCACATCCATACATGACCACAGGAAAAACCATAGCCTTGACTAGATGGACCATAGTCGGCAAAGTAATATCTCTGCTTTTGAATATACTATCTAGGTTGGTCATAACTTTTCTTCCAAGGAGTAAGTGTCTTTTAATTTCATGGCTGCAGTCACCATCTGCAGTAATTTTGGAGCCCCCAAAAATAAAGTCTGACACTGTTTCTACTGTCTGGATGCCATGATCTTCATTTTCTGAATGTTGAGCTTTAAGCCAACTTTTTCACTCTCCTCTTTCACTTTCATCAAGAACTAGGTACAATGTGCTAAGTCATTTCAGTTGTGTCTGACTGTTTGCGACCCTTTGAACCGTAGCCTTCTAGGCTCCTCTGTCCAGGGGATTCTCCAGGCAAGAATACCAGAGTGGGTTGCCATTTCCTCCCCCAGGGGATCCTCCCAACCCAGGGATCAAACTCACTTCTCCGGGGTCTCATGCATTGGCAGGCAGGTTCTTTACTGCTGGTGCTACCTGCGAAGCCCCCTGGGTACAATAGTCAGTAGTAAATGGGACTTTCAGTTTGCTCTCCTGCCTTGGTAATGCCGCAGTATGGGCTACACAGCTTCTAGGTACTCTCACCAGCCCTTCTGGTCAGATGTGCCGGGAAGACAGACTCTACCTGGGCAGGCTGTGATTCAGGTCCTCGCCTGGATGTGGGCATACGGGGCTTGACAGCTAGCAGAACTCCTTGTTTGAGGATCCCCATCTGGCAGATCTGCACCCTTCCGAGTCCCCTGGTCTGAGTGTACCCCTAAGTCAGTTCTGCAGATGAGCGCAGCTGCTGTTTGGCATTAACTCCTTGGGAGCAGCAGGCATGAGCTTGGCATGCCGTGGTCCTTGTGCTGGTAGTTAACCTGCTCCTCCTCACCTCGCTGTTGCAGTCAGATTCCCCTGCAGTCTTTTCATGGATTGAGATGAGAGGAGGGCCTCCTGTAAAGCAGCCCACATAGTGAGTGAGGGCCGACTGTCCATCCCCAGGGCCCTGGGTTCCCTGGAGGAGTTTGGAGATCCCTCCACAGGGTGCTTAGTAGCCTGGAGGGGTGCAGAGCCGCCAGCATGTCGCTGCTGCTCCTACCTTCTAGTGAAACCTGTCTTCCCTGTTGGGCGGGGAGTGCTTCAGCCTCAGTGCTGTGCTTATGGTTCTCTCAGTGGTGAAAGAAATAAGAAAAATGGGAAAAAAAAAAAAGTTCATTTGTGCCAGGCTCCCAGCCCAAGAGAGGCACTGATTTGGCACGGGTGTTTTTTAAAGTTTTCCAAATAAATCTAATAACGATCAGGTAAGATTGGGCACCACTGAATGATTTTATCTCTTTCTGTGGAGTCCAAAGTAGTTTGTGATCATTAGGGTGGGTTTTTAAGTTAGATTAAGATTCTGAGCAGATCTGTATATAGTATATTTCACAAGTAATACTATATAAAAAACGGCTGATTTTGTGTTAGTATCCAAAAGTGGTATGTTTTTTGTTGTTGTTATTTTGCATAAAATGTAATTATGGACAGTCTCTTGAAAAACTTTAAAGGTTTGACTTTTCAAATTTACTAGTCACTTGTCAAAAGCAATAGCTCACATGTGGTCATTGTCTACACTCTGGTCAATTGTGGGGCTTATGTCTACTAGTAACTTTGCTGGTAGGAAACCTCAGAAGGTAAGAGTGGGAAGAATAAATAGCCCATTGAGTTTGAAAAGCTCTTCTGAATATTTTCATCTTTTCCCTGTTTGACATGACACCCTATACTCACTGTTTCCCACTCCCCATAATTATTTTAAAGCAGTAAAATTATACATGTTTCAGTTTATAACTTCCAATATTCTATTTTCTGGAGCTCTTATAATTAAGTAGTAAAAAATCAGTCTAATAAAAATGCAGTGTTTCTTATAGAAAAATAATTCAGGATCATTTGTTTGAGCTTTCTGTATTCCTTCTTACTTACTTATAGAAGTGGCAGATTCATCTTTAGGAATATGTGTATTTCCAGAGGATACATATCTAGAGGTGAAATTTCTATGTCAAAAAGTATTATATGCACTAAAAATTTCATTAAAGATTGTCAGCACACCACCTCCTTGTGGTGCTAGGCAAACGCTGCCAGGCAGGATGTATTGGTACTTGATCTCCAGCAGGAGCTTTCTGCTTTTACTGATCATTATCATTTCTAGCTAGGACACTGCCCTCCTTTTAACCCAAGAGTCCATACCTTTTTTTACCAAAAGTATGCAATTCTGCAGCCTGCTGCCGTGATGAAGTAGGGCTAGGAGAGATGTGAAATCAGCTTACAAATCGTCTTAGATTACCACCATCTCTTGGAGAAGACAATGGCACCCCACTGCAGTACTCTTGCCTGGAAAATCACATGGATGGAGGAGCCTGGTGGGCTGCAGTCCATGGGGTTGCTAAGAGTCTGACACGACTGAGTGACTTCATTTTCACTTTTCACTTTCATGCATTGGAGAAGGAAATGGCAACCCACTCCAGTGTTCTTGCCTAGAGAATCCCAGGGACGGCAGAGCATGGTGGGCTGCCGTCTGTGGGGTCACTCAGAGTCTGACATGACTGAAGTGACTTAGCAGCAGCAGCAGCAACCACCATCTCTACCCTCTGCTTGTGTCTCTTGCCTGAGACTGGAACTCTCCTTGTTTCTTCTTCAGAGGACTTCTCTTCTGTGTACATCTGCATTTGATCCTACCAGCTTTCCTTGTTTGGGTAATTTCTGATTTCTTCTGTATTGGTTATATATTTATTTTCATGTTCTAAGTCTCAAGCACCTTTCTTTAGCTTAACTATTCATTCCTGTGACCATCCCATTATAAAACCAGGTCAGCTTATGACCTCATCCCTCATCTTCAGTGTCTTTTTACCCATGGCATTCATCAGATTGAAGAAAGATTAGATGCTCCCACTTTTTTCCCAGTATGCTTACAGAAGTTTCATTTACCTTACTTTGTTTACACTATGTCCTATTGTCTTGGAGGGCAAGGGAAAGAAAAAGTTAGTCCCAGGGTTCCTGGGTTCCATCTAGGGTGTTTATCTATATGCTAGACTCCCTTTTAATGGATCAAAGAAATGCAGCATTTCCCTCAGTAAAAGCTAAGACTTATTACCACTGCACAATTAGATATATTTTACTGCTTTCTGCCCTCCCTACTCCCAAGAGAAATATATAATAATAAGGAAGTAAAATAATTAATTCCAGGAATTTCCTTGCCATTAAACAGTATACTTTAAGATTTTAAGGAACAGAAAGTAATAAGATTTTGAGCATTCACATAGAGAGGTATGTGGAGTGCCCTAAGAGTAGAATATATGTATTTTTATGTATAATAACAAAATAATATTTTGAGGATGATAGAGCCTTATAGATTATTCAATTCAACCTGTTTATTTTATAGAAGAGGAGACTGAGGCCCAAATAGAATAAACAGGTTTGCTCTGGATCTAACAGCTAAATCATTTTGAAGTTAGAACTAGATTCTAGATATTGTTTCTTTCCATCTGGTACTGGTTTTTTTTTTTTTTTTTTTTTTAACACACTACCTTGCTTTTACAGTAGTATTACAGAGTGACAGAAAGAATCTGCCTCCAATGCAGGAGCCCCAGGTTCGATCCTGGGTCATGATCATTCCCTGGAGGAGGGAATGGCTATCCAGTCCAATATTTTTGCTGGGGAGTCCATGGATTTACAAAGAGTCTGACAGGACTGAGTGACTAACACTTTCCCTCTCACAGAGTGACCTAATTAAATTGTTTTTAAACATATGTATGAAAACCATCTAGAATATGTAAAATTTGTTAAGGAATTAAGAAAGAAGTAATTAGAAAGCCCACAGTTTTTCAAAAGTGAATTTGAAGAAGTTTAAAAAATAATAATTTTAATGATTGAAGAGGTCGAGGTAAGAGCTTTTAAATCACCATAAAGTAACATCTTTTAAAGCTCTTCTCTCTGTTTGAAGCCCGCAATAATTTCTGTTTTCATGCAGTGTTTTTTCAGTCTCTTTTTACTGAGAGTTGTTGTTCCTTAAAATTTATTTGCCTTTTTCTTCCTTTATTAGATAGTGAAAGTGAAGTCGCTCAGTCGTGTCCAACTCTTTGCGACCCTGTGGACTGTAGTCTGCCAGGCTCCTCTGTCCACGGGATTCTCCAGGCAGGAATGCTGGAGTGGGTTGCCATTTCCTTCTCCAGAGGATCTTTCTGACCCAGGGATCGAACCCGTCTTCTGCATTGCAGGCACATGTTTTACCCTCTGAGCCACCAGGGAATCCCTTTTATTAGATAGTATTTTTCCACAAAGTAGGGGAGAAAGTTGGAGGAGAAGGAAGAAATACATAAGAGGTTGCTTTGGGGTACCTTTAATAAACCACAGAATAAAATTAAATTCCGTTAAAGAAAAAGCAAAACAAATTCATGTTGTGTTTTAAAAAAAAACAAAACAAAAAACACTGTCTCAGTTACTTTCTTTAAGTCCCATGTAATTTTTTTACATTAATGAAAACCTGACTTTTTAATGTAGACAGTTCAAACATATGTGAGTTTGTCTTAGCAAACTGCCTTTCACATAAGGGATATACAGTAAGATTTTGTACGGTTAACTTAGGAGTTATATGTGTTTGTAGTGGAGCACATGTTATCCAGTGTGTGCTATATTATATAAAATTGAGCTTCCCTTAAAACCTGTAGGCCATTTTTATCTTGATTTTGAGAGGAAATGATTTAACTTTGAGTATATAAAATTTACTCTAGGTTTAGGAAAGAATGAATAGGATAAAGAAATCATATATTTATCTTCTTGGTGGACTTTTTAAAGTGTGTACTAGAAGCATTGTGGTAGAATCTGAGTATTCATATGTAATGAGAAAAAATGACAGACTCTGCCCTCTTAGAGCCTGAAGATATTGCAGGTAGGTGTACATGTAATTGATTACAAACTACTGTTACAATTCTAAGAAACACAGTTCCATTTGAATATGTATGTCAATAAGAAATAGACTCATTGAAAGTGTTAAAAAATATAGAATTTGCAATATGAACACACTCAAATATATACATATGAATTCTTGTGTTAAGCTTATATCTTACACTTAGGAATAAGTGTTGGTTATATGCCTTCATTGTGAGATTCTGAAGATTCAGCAACTTTTTTCTAAGTAATTTGGAGTTAAACAGGTGTTAAGCTTTTCTATACTCAATAAAGATCTATTTCATTCCCCTTGAGAATGATTCAAATCTTCCTGGAGAGGGAAAAAAGTCACATCAGCTTCCAATTGTCAAAATTCAGTTTTAAAAAACTCAAGTCTTTTTCCCAGTGGGTTTCCAGATTGAAAAACATATGGACTCTATCTTCTGAGTAAAAAACTTTCATTTTCCTTTTGAATTACCTTTAAGACTTCACCCTGATATGAGAAGTATAAAATGAAACCATAAGGTATTTAAACAAAATATACCTTTCTGTGATTTTTTTCTTTGTCAACTTGGATTGATAATTTTGTTAAATTTTAGAAATAAAGCTTTCTCTTTTAAAATGAAATGTATTTTGTTACAGGTACCATTGCATTTATTTTTACAGGAGATGAAAACATATAGGTTATTCTTGGTGTTAGTTTCTAATATGATTATTTTATTGATTTTGGTGGATTTTAAGTAGATACTTGTCTTTTCATTCAAACTCCTAGCTTAGGATATAGATCATGTTTGCTGTGAATATACTACATGGTTGAAATAGATACTATTTCAGGTTCAATGGATATATATATATATATGTGTGTATGTATATAGTTTCACTGGATAAAAGCTCTGACACAAGCATTAAGTTGTCCAGTTTGGTAGTGCTGTTAATCAGAATTAACTTTTTTCAATTTGTAGCCTGTCTTCCCAGTTTGCATTAATAACATAATTATATAGGATTCAGTGTTTTATTATTAAAGCTTGTTTAATTCTTTGTGAGAATTTTTTTTGGAGACAGTCCATCTTTTAGGATAAAATGGTTAGATGGCATCACCAACACGAACAACATGAGTTTGAGTGGAGTCTAGGAGGTGGTGATGAACAGGGAAGCCTGGTGTGCTGCAGTCCATGGGGTTGCAAAGAGTCATACACGACTGAACGACAGAACTGATCTTTTAGTTTTTGAAATTAATATAGAGAGTAATATCATTTATTGGAGCCATTTCAGCTCCTACTAATGAATTTTTAAGTATCATTTTCTCTTTATCTTTCTTTTCCTATTTAAAGTTGAATATTGTTACTTTTATATCAATATTTGAAATATAATCCCTAGTTAACAAACTTGCAGCACAGTCACTAAAATTTGTGCCTTTGAAGATTAATGGATTGGGTCATGAATGAACTCTTAGATGTCTAGTCAATTTTTGTGATTTTGACCTTTTGTCTTTACACATATACTTATCCATGCCTAGAGTGTTCTACTCATATGTCCAGGTCTAGTAGAATCTCCTTATATTGCAAAATTCTGTGACATTTATATAGTAATTATTTGGTGGGACTACTTGTATTCATGGCATAGCATTTTTCCCACAAATGTTTATAATGTACAGTGTACAGTATAGAATATAAATGGCTTCTTTACTACCCTTGAAGAAACTTTGAAAGATTAGTTTCTACTTGCTGATTTTCTCTTCTCTCATTTCTCTCTTGAACTCACTTCACTCAGGCTTTTGCTTCCTCATTCTGTGGAAGCTGTACTTTTCAGAGTCACCAGTGACATCCATTTTGCTGAATCACAGAGTTAATTTTTAACTTTCATCTTCCTTGACTTATGACTACTCCTTGATATGGCTGATAACTGCCTCCTTGAAGTACTTGTCTGTTTGGTGTCTGGAACAGCATATTCTTCAGGTTTTCCTCCTAGAAATAGCTGCTACTGGAGATTCCTTGTGTGTTTCTCATCTCTTTAGCCTCTTTATTATTGGGATTACCCAGGCCTTCATCGTTGGAGTACTGCTTTTTCCTTCTTTGGCTCTATGCACTTCGAGATTTCAGTCCATCCCCACCTGTATTATGTAAACATGAAAAATCAGTGACTCCCAAAATATATACCCTGACACCTCCTTTGAAATCCACACTCATATGTTCAGTTGTCTGCTCATTATCTCTGTTTGGATATCTATACTGCTTCTGTGATACAAGCTGCTTTAAAAAAGAAATCCCAGAATCTCATTCAGTGGCTGACCATAATAGAACTTTATTTAGTTTCTTATATAAAGTATGTACAAGTTAGATGTTTCTGATGGGTGATTTATTTCGTCTTATAGCCGCATTATCTTTAGTTCTTGGTTTCTAAGATCGCCAAATCCATCTATTTCAAACCAGTAGAAGATGCATGGATGATTGTGTATAGAAACATTTCGTAGCCAAGTTTGGAAGTGACTCTTACCACTTCTGCTCAGATTTCACTGGCTAGAGCTCAGTCATAGTAATTATGATCATATGGCCATAATTAATTGCAAAGAAGATTGGGGAAAGTGGTCTAATTGTATGCCTAGACGGAAGAGAAAAATTTGTTTGGTGAAGAGTTAATCCTTTTCTAATAGGCACATCAGACATAACATGTTTAAATCCAAATTCTTGACCTTCTTTATCAAAACCTATCCTTGGGAATTCCCGTGGTTAGGACTCCTTGCTTCCACTGGAGGGAGCATGGATTTGATCCTTGGTAAGAGAATTAAGATCCCACAAGCCATGCAGCCAAAGAAAAAAAAAGAATTGCCGAAATCTATTCTCACATTCTCTTCCATCTTTATTAATGTCTCTTCTTCTAGTTTCTCAGATAAAATGTTATGGCCTCCTCTCCTCTCATACCCCATATATGATTAGTCAGTGTTTCCTTTTGATGACTCAGCCTTCAAAATGTGTCCAGAATTCAATGACTATTTACCATTTCTACTGTTTCCACTTGTTCCCTGACACCCCCATCTTCTGTATTATTGCAGAGTCTACAAACAGGAGTTGCTGCTTCTACAGTCACCTTCCCACTCATGCTGATGCTGTTTCCGCAGCCAGAGTGAAACCTGGCGAATCATGTTACTTCCCTGCCTAAAGTATTCTAATGTGCTCCCCGTCCTCTTGGTAACTGGCTCTGCTTATACTAAGACTCTTCACCCATTCGAAATGGCCTCCCTGCATTTCGTGTTTTCAGGTTACTGCCGGGCCCTTGAATTTACTGTTGTCTTTGCCTGAAATTTTCTTCCATATGCATAACTGGTACTTTCACCTCCTTCAGGTAGGTGACTTTACTCAAGTGTCACTTTCTCTTGGAATCCTTCCCTGCTCATCCTGTGTAAGGCATATACATGGCCCCTACTCTTTTCTTGGTATTTTCTATTCCTCTTTCGTGTTTCATTTTTCCTGTGGCACGTCTTCTCTGTGGGAGGTATGGCTAGCTGATAATCTTGACTTCATGCTGTTTCTCCGTGTGTAGATTGTTACTGGGAAATGACTATCCAACAAATGATCACAGCGCTCCCTGTAGAGTCATACGATTTGGTAAGATCCGTGGAATGTAAATAGAGGGTGTGTATCTCAGTTCTGAGCTGGGTTGATGTAGCACCCACTAGACCATTCCTATGCTCTTTTCCGATCTTGTGTCTTAGCTTCAGGACTTTGATATCTACTTTAGTTCTAGGCCTCCTTCACACCATGTAACATTAATTAGCCTGGTACATCATATGCTTTGGAATCCACTTTATTTTGAACAGTCTTCCATGTATGCTTGAACTTTCTTTCATGTGTTATTCATTTATTCACTACATCGTATCTCAGAGAATTTTAAACCAATTTCAATAATGCATTAATAAACTAAAATCAGAAAAATAGGAAATTTAAAATTACTGTTGAAGACCCTCATCTTGTTTAAATTATTTTCATAATATCTTTATATATCGCTGATCCTGTTTGTGACACCATTTGTCTTGCTGTCCACACCATTTCCTGAACCCAGGGTAGGCAAGGCACAAGCTAAAAGGCTGGAAGGAGACATGATAAGCCTTAGGAACTGCAGACACGTTTATTCTCTCCTGGCTGACAAAGGAGTCATAACGTAACGTAGCACAACACATCCTCTCCTGGCTGGCCCAGCAGCCGTAACAACAGACACACTGTATTCTCTCCTCTCGTGGGTGACCCAAGGAATGCAGCCGTGAAATGCCACCACTCTCTTAGGTGGAGCTTGTGCTTTGAGTTACAGCACGAAGTAGCTCCTGACCAGGTGAGCATCTTGAGACGTTTATGCGCAGTGCTGCACTTGATGTCAGCTGTTACATAATCACTGTTTACAAAACGTGGCACCAGAGAGCCTGAACTCGCCATCTTGGCCAATTTGTCTCTCCCCATGCCTTGTGTCCTGATTTTAGATGATTCTTCCCTCTAACCTAATTTTTTATATATTTGTTCCTGCTGTCATAATGATTACTTAAAACTCTTTCAATATTTCCCCATTGCTACAGGATAAAACCCAAACCCCCTTAGCATGGCATGCCTGGTGTCAGGAAGAGATTGTTGAGCTAAAAGGTGTTCGAGTAGTTGGTTAAAGAGACAAACCAATATGAAAGAGTTAAGCCTTTAATCACTGCAGTAGTATAAGAGTTGAAAACTGTAGGACTCCTTCTGAAAAATTATATTTCTTCTCTGAAACTTTGACCCAGGGGACTGTCAGCAGGTTCAGAATAGATCAGCATAGTTTAGTGTAGAAATTGGGGTGGTCTCACTATTGAGGGAGCCCTGAACAAAAGACTCCAGCAGTTTTGTGGACCCTGAGTTTGGAAGAAGGCAAAGGGTATGGCTCCAGCTGACTGAATGAAAGTGTGGGCAAGTGTCCTCAAGATTTCCCTTTTCTCCTCTTTTAAACGTGCATGGTCATGCTGTGTCCAAATCTTTGTGACCCCATGGACTGTAGCCCGCCAGGCTTCTCTGTCCATGGAATGTTCCAGGCAAGAATACTGGAATGGGTAGCCATTTCTGTCTCCAGGGGATCTTCCCAACCCAGGGATTGAACCTGTGTGTCTTTCCTCTCCTGCATTGTCAGGCAAATTCTTTTTCACTGCACTATCTGGGAAGCCCCCTCTGGTAAAAAACCCTCTCCAAAGGTACACGAAGAGGACCAACAGTCTAAGCTTCAGATAAAGAAACCTAGGGATGAAGCTGCAGGGTCTAGGGTGCAAGCATGCCCAGGGCATGAGTGGCAGTGGAGTCCAAGTCCCTGGCTGCAGCTGTTTTCAGAGACTGCAGTGTACTGGCTACACACCAAGTCTGGTTTGAGTTGGGGAGGGCAGCTTTCCCTGAAAGTGCCTGGAGGGTTAAAGCCTTTGTAATTGTTTATAGTTAATCTGGAAAAAAAAATTCACGCATATTCCAGGAGTCAGACTCCTCAGATCATTCTCCGTGATCTGACTTCTGTCTGTTTCTATAGTCTGTTCATTGGCCACTTCTTGCCTTAGACTCTCCAAAAGTTCTGAGACACTTAACTTGGGCATATATCCAATTGTTTCTTACTTATTTGGCTTTGCTAGTGCTTCTCCTTCAGAATGAATGCTTTTCCTTCTTCTGGTTAGCATCTGTTAACTCTCAGTCCCAATTTACATCTTATGTATGGCCTTCCAGGTTGCTTTCTGTTACTTTGGAAAATGCCTCTCCTTTGTGTTCTCAAAGGACTTTTTGTGTATATTAAAATTGTCTCTTCATGTATCCATTTCTTCCATTGGACTGTGAGGTCCTTGAGGATAATGACTCTGTCACCAAATGACGCCTTAAGTCTCCAATGCCTGGTATAGATCCTTGAGCATCATTGGTGCTTAATAAGTGTTTGTTGATTAAATAGATGAATGAATGAGTGAAATACAAGCTGGTTAGTTTTTCATCTCTAGTCCTTTACAACCAGGTGAGAACCTTTGTTTTTTACTTAATTTCCTACTGCGACCAACCAAATGAAATTACTTAATTTTCTGACCTCTGTACTTGCCTTATGTTCTCTTAAAAGCCTACCATGCCATCTTCTTCCTAGTATATCAACTGAAACTTGACCCCTTCTTAAAGGTCTTTCTCAAAAATCTCTTACTCCTTCAAGTGTTTCCTGATCCCTTTAAAACATGTGTGATCACTTACTCCTTTTTCTGAATTTCCAAAGCTCTGGATTTTTACTTTTCTTACTGCATGAATCTTATGCCATGTAATTCTTTGCTTCTTTTATCCGATTTATTAGATTGTAAATGCCTTGAGATTAGAGATCCTGTGTTCCTCATATCAGTATCCCTTACAGCACCTCAGTCAGTACTTTCCAAATAGTAGTGGACACTCAGAAAAAAAATGTTTGTAAATGAATATAATTAAGCCAAAGCAGAACTAGTTATTGAGAGCCAGAAAAAATATGAAATGCAGTAAAGAAAGGGAGGAAAATAAATCACTTCCGAATGTGAATAATTGCTTCAAAATTGAAAGTACTAGAAAGTTTCTAGGGGATGACAGCAACTATTGAAAGAACTGGCTTCCAACTGTCTTAAAAACCTGGAAGTGTAACCTAATAAGCCCGTTCTCCCCTGTGGATAAGGAGCATATACTTTTGCTAATTTATCCAGGTTGCAAAGAATGGTATATATATTTTCTATTTTATGCTAGGTAAAATCTGTTATTTGCTTTTCCCAGTATTTCCAGCACATTACAGCACCCTGAGCATTTTGGGTTAAAGGCAGCAAGTGTTGGATTATGCTGGCTTGCTGATGCATTTCAGCCTTTAAATTATTTATTTAAAAATATGAATGTCATACATTGGAGGCTGATACTTCTTTGCCTTTTCTGTCTCTCCCTATAACTTATAAACAAACTGTCTTAAGAACAACAGCAACAAAAATGTGCTATAGGGCCTGAGTTTGAGAAAAAAGGGTGTCCTAGATGCCAGAGTAGTGGTTCTTTGCCATGAGACTGGATTCCTATGTATGCTTAAAAACCATGGAGTTTCTACACATTTGGGGCTGGTGATCAGAGCTACTAGAAACATTCAGTGAATATGAATAGATTCCAGACTTTTTAGTAACAAATGCTGACCTACACTACACAGTACTCATGGTATTTACTTTAATTTTACTTACCTGATAAAGAGCAACAGAGCGTTATAACCCCTTCTCCTACCCACCAAACTTATAGTCTTGCTATTTCAATTTTGGTGATGCTAGTGCTGGAAAAAGTAATATCTTGTAATTGTTCTTTGTTGGAATGTGTGCAAATAGTCATATAATTTATAAAAAATTTAAGTTCCATTCTAATCCATCATTTTATAAAAGAGATGTTAAAACGTATAAATGAACTGTCATAATATATTTCTGAGACTAGTATGAATATCTTGGTATAGAAGTAGTAGCATTACCAAAATCCTTTGGTGATGAAGAGTTCCAGATGGAAGGTCTAGCTTTGTTTCTTCATGGCTAAATGGCTTGACTTCTGAGCCTTAATTCTTCACCTGTTAATTTGGTGGTATATTCCTAATTTATAGGATTATTTTGAGAATTAAATGAGTTCATGTATAAAATACTTAGCGTAGAGTGCCTGATACATCACCAACAGTCAGTAAATTTTAGTTCCCATGCCCTTTCCAGAACCTCAGAGTAATTTATTTCTCAAGAGAGTGAGGTCCTATCTTCCTAAGGCTTCAGATTATCCTTTGTGTATATGTTGTCCAGCTCTGTGACTATTTGTTACTGTGATCATACGGCTTAAATATTGAAGACAGTCTCCAAATATAGTACAGGCTCAATTCTTCACTTCTAGGCATGGTTTAATACAAGTTGAAAATTCATAACAGTATCATATAGAAGGACAGTATACATTGATTAAACATATATTGATTAATTGTTTGGGAAACCAAATTATCATCAATATCAATGACTTGAAAGCAGCGTAAATTTGGTTTCCTGAAGAATCAGTGTGTAATAAACTTCCATTTAAGTGTTGTTTCATTGAGGTCTAGGAAGATCATGGGTTTATCGTGCTTACCCATCCCAGACGTTCTCATCGTTTTCCTACTCATTTTCCTTTAACCTTCCTGGAGTGAATTTAGCCAACTGCTCTTTTTACTGTTGCCTCTTCGGTTGCTGAATATGGCTAGGGATGGGGAGGATCACAGTTGTACAGATTAGCGCCACTTCAGCCAAATGGTTTCTAATCTCTGCGAGGCCTTCAGAACTACTTAAGTCATCCTCAAACTTTCCTTTAGCTAGCTTTCTTTCACACGCCCCAAGGCAGCTCTCTAAAATTTTATCCTTTCATTCTGTACTTTACTCAAAACCCTCCTGTTTAATAGAGGAAATAGAAATAACCAGACTGAAATTAGTCCCTCAGTTTTCTTCTCTTCAACCTTAAACTCGTTTATTAAAATGCACAGCCTTATGACCTTCCATCTTGCCACAGAAGGAAATGATTTTGTTTACTTCCAAGGCCATGGTGCTCTTTGTGCAGGATTGTACCTCTTCTCTTTCTCTAGTTTGCTCTTACCTCCTCCTCCTTGCCGTCTTCATTCTTTGGAGTTTGTCTTTTTCACTTGCACACATACTCATCTGTTTTCTACCTTCTTTAATTACCTTATCTCCCTAGTTCCTTTCATTGACAAAAAATTTTAAAATAAAGTCAGTAACTTTTGTATATTGACGCAATGGAATATTTTTCAGCAATAAAAAGAAATATAGTGCTGTTATAGCCATGACATAGTTGGATCTCAAAAACATTATTCTGTGCTTCCTTGGTGGTCCAGTGGTTGGGAATTTGCTTTGCAGTACAAAGAACACCGTTTGATCTCTGGTCAGGGAAGATTCCACATGCCGTGGGCCTACAAAGCACATATGCTACAGCTATTGAGCCCATGCGTCTCAACTACTGAAGCCCAGGCGGCCTGGAGCCCACGCTCCACGACAAGACGAGCACCGCAGTGAGAAGCCCGTGCACCGCACCCGGAGGAAGCCTGTGAACAGCCAGGAAGGGCCGCTCATCTATCCAAATAAATAGTTTTTAAGTAAATAATACATAATTTAAATAATTAAATACTTAGTAATTTTAAAAATAATTTAAAAACAAATATACATTTAATAAATATTTACAAATATAATGAATATTTACATTTATGTAACTTAAATATTAATAAATACTTTAAAAAGAGATGTTACTGCTCATATAGTCAAATATATTAAGAAAATAAAACCATTATGCTAAGTGAAAGTCAGTCAGAGAACTCTACCTACTGTATAATTCCATTTGTGTAAACTATGCAAGATAGGTAAATCTGTAGAGAAAGATAACTAAGCTAATCATTTCCAGGACTGATAAAGGACTTTTTAATGGTTTTTTTTTCCTTAATCAGTTTTGAGGTCACTAGTGATACCACCTTAAGCACATTGTATTATCCAAGTAAATAAATGGCATCTATAAGTATCTGAACACTTAAATTTATTATCAGCTGTAAATAATGCCATATATTTATTTGCATAGCATTTTACTTATGTTGAAGCAATTCCATATACTTTATTTTTTTGATTCCTCACAATAGCACTTTTGTAAATGAATAAATTAGAATTATTTTATTAAAGCAATGGAGGCCCAAAAATGATAAATGACTTACATAGAAGTTGTAGATCTGATATATGATACAGCTAATGTGACTATCTTTACTTTATAGAAATGGAGTGATAATGTTTTTGCCATACACAGAAATTTTAAAGCCTAATGATTTTTTAATAAAAAATTTTCTAAAACTTTAGCTACCCTTTATGTTATAGTATGAATTAGTTATAAATTTGATTTTAAAGAATCTTCCTTAAAAGATAAATTAGACTCAGTTCTTTGGTATCTTTTATATATAATGGAGATATTAAAGAAAGAAATGCATTCTCATGGCTCTCGGAAAAGTTCCAGTACTAACAATGATGCCTTTAACCAATTACTTATACTTTGACTTATTTTAGATTGGCCCAAACTTAAGACACTGCAGTCCAAAGCAAACTCTATATTGTCTAACCTATATACTGTGAAATCCTGTACTTATCCATCCCCAAGGAAGGGAGAATAGTAGGTATGGGATTTCTTTGGAGGGAAATAAACATTTTAAAATTAGATTATTGTGATTGTTGCACAACTCTGTACACATTACAAAGCATTGAACTGTACACTGTAAACAGGTGAGCTTTATGGTATATAAATTATATATTACAAAATTGTTTAAAACACACAAAAAGCAATCAAAACCTTCCCTCCATTCTTCATCCTTCTGGACATTTTTATCAGAATTAAATATTGCTGGCCATTCAGTGCTCTGAAGAATCTTTGCTTGTTTGTCTTTTTGGCACCATTCTATTTTGCTTTTTCTATTATCTTATTGATTATGAGAATCAATTACTTCCTTTCCTGTTCATTTCTTTCCTCTTTTGTAATTTTTAAATATTGTAATTTCCTAGATTTCACTTTTTCCTGTCCTTTCAATATAGTTTTCACTGGATCTAGCACAATACCTAGCTAATAGTAAACACTCAATCAATTTTTGTTAGACAAATATCTAAACCCATTGACTTCCAAGGCTAACCAGTCTCCCAATTTTATATGTCTACTCCAGACTGCTTTTCCGAGTTCCCAAGTTATATTGCTTACTTATTAGCCATGCCTACCTAGACTTCCCAGGTGGCGCCAGTGGTGAAGAGTCTGTGTGCCAATGAAGGAAGTGCAAGAGAGGCTTCAGTCTTTGCTTCCGGAAGATCTCCTGAAGTAGGGAATGGCAACCCACTCCACTGTTCTTGCCTACAGAATTCCATGGACAAAGGAGCCTGGCAGACTACAGTCCCTGGGGCTGGAAAGAGTCGGATATGACTGAGCAACTGTGTACACCTAGATATTATTAGGAATCTATGATATGGTTATGCCAAGCATGTCTACTTAAGCTGCTTCATTTCAGTTAAATAGCATCTTTATCCCCTCCTCTTTTGGTCACAAACCTCAATTTTATTCTCATTATCTCCTTTTTTCTCACCTCCCACATTGAATGTCTCATCAAATCTTATTCCATTTCAAATATGTCTCTGAAATCGTAGCCTCTACACTCCATCCCCACTGTCTTATTTTATATTGCTGCCGTATAACATACAAGGCTGATCATAAATAATCCTTTATTTGAAAAGTTTAGTTATCTCTCTGTTGACTATAAGATATAAAAAGTAACTATTTTAGTTAACCATACAGTGACTTTTGGAATCTTGATACTAACCCTGTTTTTCCTGCCTTAGTTTTTGCCGTTCTGAGGCTGCTTTGAAATGATCTGTCTTACCCAAACCCTCTTGGACAGAAATGCCTTTTTATGTCAGCCTTTGTGCATGATGTTTCTTCTGTTTGTAATGCTGTTTCTATTTTGCCAAGCAGATTCCTGTTTATCATTTAAATTATTTTTAGAAAATCATCTTGTTCATTCTTTAATTATTAAGTGCTAGCTTTGTTTCAGTTACTCTGCTTGGTCAGTGAATTACATAGACACAAACCCTTGTCCTCATGGAACTTACAAAATAGATCCTCACTGAAAGCTTAATGAAATCTTCAGTCCTCCCAGGCAGGGTTAATTAGTACTTTGATTGTAGCTATAATAGTATCCAAAAGAGTTTCTAGAGAAAATGTCTTGTGAAAAGCTCATTGGCTTTGAAGTCCGTAGACTTTTATGATTTACTACTGATGGATAAGACTGAGCTTTTTCATCTTAAAAATGAAAAGAGCAGTATTTAATCATGGAAGGCTTGTAGTGAGGCTTGTTGATAATGCATGTAAAAGAGCACAATGTCTAGCATATAGCAGCCTAATGCAGTAATTGTTATCTAATTTAAAAATTTATTGTTTATATTCTATATTTTCTTATTCTGATTCTAATGTAAAAAATTCTGTGCTGAACCTAGCGTAGTTTATTTGTAAGTACCAAGATTTGGTACATAGTTAGCACTCAACTGATTTTTGCTGAATTATTTTTTACATAAGATTTTTGGGGAAAAGAGAACAGATTTGTGCAATTGGTATGGCTACTGAGGTGAATTTTAGAGTTTCTGGTATCCAATGATATCATGTATTTTAATTTGTTTTTCAATTTTCTGTTGTTAGAGTCTTAACTGGTAGTACAGTTAACATTAGATTTTGATTTCTCATAACCTACTCCTGGTAAAAATACTGAGTGAATAAAGAAATGGTTAACAGGCTAACAACAGCTAGGAAAACTTTGGCATTATTTTTTGAATAATTGACTCCGTTGCAAGATTGTATTTCTTTTGAAAAGTCCAAATTTAATGAAGATGGGTCTCTAGTTGTCTCTGAAAGCAAACAGAAATACACTGAATAGCACCATTGCTTAAGTTCATTACTGCATAAAATGTAATTTTACCTAATTAACACAATGATGCTCTAGTGACCCAATGTAATATAAATTCTCTATGTAAGTCCCCGATAAAGGGTTCCGCTTCAAAAGGTGTCTCTTCTGCAACTGAAGGATTCCTCCCCCCTTTTTTTATTAAGATAGCACAGTGCATAGATCACTTGCATTTGATTTATAGTTGGTATCTGGTAAACAGGTTTTAGTTAGTATTCTTGTCTATCTGCATGAAGGCACAGTAGATTTCAGCTTGTGAGATAAAGCATTCTTTTATATTGTACGATAATCTGTACAGCACCTGCACGTTATTTCAGCGAGATTGATGCAGAAAGTGAAACCCTTCTAGAACTTCAGCACTTTTATCTTCTAACTGACAGTGCACTGAAAATGTTTATGTGCTTCTTTTTTAGAGGTTACCACTTAAGTTATAGCTAATGTCTAGTGTTAATTTTTAATCTAAAACTATAGAATTAGAAGCTAGCCAGATATAGGAGTCAGAAAAATAGGTAATATACAAATTTAAGAGCAAAATATGAATACCAAAATTTTCTAGGATTTAGAACTTTTTTCTGGTCAGAAGAATTTATTACTGACTTGTGGTAAGGTCGTCAAGATTTATCAGGTATTGTCACAAGAAAATAGGAAAGATGGAAAATGGAATATTTTTCTAATATAATTGAATTTGACAGTTATTCTTTTTAAGACTAGAATTCATTTATTGGTGTAGATCCAAGTTACATAAAAATAACCCTACAACCAAAGGGATCAGAAACATGCATATATTTGACTAATTTAAATAATGTGACAATACATTTAGATTATATAATAGCTAGAATAATTTTTATAAGAGCTAACCCTCATTTCAGTAATTAACATTATTTTACTGTAATAGAATGATAGTAGAACATAATATACCTTAATAGAACAATATGAATTTAATGACTTCAGTGAAATAACTGTCCGTGTTTCTCTTTTGTTCTTGATTAGTTTATTCTGAATATTGAATTTTGCCTGTTTTTTTTGACAGTCATGCCTGTTTGTGATCTGAACACCTTTTCCTGCATCAGGGAAATGCTAAATGTGTGACTGCTACTGATAGCATCTGAAGGGCTTATGCTGTTGCCTATTCTGAAGATTAGGTTTAACTTGGGCAGGGAATAAAGGAGCCTGAGCAAAGAAGGGAGCGGGGAGAAGATAAGATGTTCTCAGGGCACCCTGTCATTTCTTATAGGGTGCTTGAATACAGCAGCACAAAAAGAACATTGCACAACTCCAGGAGTGCCACTTGCACAAATTGTGGTGAGAATAGCACTCCTTCGCGTTGTGCCATTTAATAGAGCTCTGCTCTGTCACACATAAGTTTTGAATTCTTACTATTTTCTCATCTGTCTTTTCTCAAGGTCAGAGACAAAATATCTTAATAATCTTTGTATCCCTAGCTGCCGGCTCAAGGTTGAGTTAGTCATTATTAGACAGTGTTTTAGGAGTCTACTTCTGTATCCATCCATTCAGCACTGTTAATTGGCTGGTTGGATGGCCATACTTTCTCTGAGGAAAGCTAAAGTTTAGAGAGTCTTATAATTTACTTGTGGAAAATAATATATTATTTATAGGTAAACCATTCAACTATTAGAGGAAGATTATGGATCATCCTTTAGTTACTGATTCTCTGTTTTAATATTTCTTCCTTTCTAAGTAATTCTCTTTTGGCTCATCCTTATTCATTTTCTTTAGTAGATCAAATCACTGTCCACAGTGGGCCTGGGAGGGGAACAAATAGCCTATTTATTTCATCTGTCAGTTTTGTTCTTTAGAATAGAAAGTACATATTCTTTATATAAAAAGGCATTGGGTTATATTATGTAGCTCATAACAATATGTTAAAGTTATGTTTGTACAAATACATATATGTGTAGGTTTTTAAAAGAGTAGAAAGGTAATTAGATGACTTTTGCAGAGTCAGACACGACTGATGCAACTGAGCATGCACGCATGCTTATACTTTGAAAAAGACAGGCCTGTGTTATCATTTTAATGTTAGACTTTGAGATTAGACCAAAGAAAG
The DNA here is from genome assembly GCF_014754425.2 of Oryx dammah. Classification (NCBI taxonomy): domain Eukaryota; kingdom Metazoa; phylum Chordata; class Mammalia; order Artiodactyla; family Bovidae; genus Oryx; species Oryx dammah. The sequence continues at coordinate 7,259,507 of NW_024070196.1, forward strand.
GGAAAGAAATAATTAGAAAGAAACATTAGAACATTTATTTTCACTGTCATTATTTACACATGCACAGCTTTTCAAATACAGTGTACTCCTGTTAGTCAAAGGTACTTGGAGCTTGTGTACTAACAGGGGACCTAACTACCAGACCTTTTATAGAGAAGGCTTTATTTCTAGATCTTATAGAGCCTAGGGTTACATCCTGAATTTGAGTACTTTTTTGAGGATCTTAGTTTTAATTATTTGTAGAAGTGGATATAGATGAGGTTTGTGAATGTGATATCATGTAGTACTAATATAATTTTTTTGATAGATACAGATATATAGAGGTATAGGTATATAGTGATCTAGATGTATATTTATAAGTTCTCAGAATAAGTGATTTCTCGTCTTATCCATGCTTGTATTTGGTTAGCAGTCTGTTTCTGAATACATGAAGTCTTTTAAATTTTTCTACCATACCACAGTGATAACTGCAAAAATATATAACAACTTAGTTCATAAACTTATGAGAAAAGTGTTGGATCAGTTTCCCAAATATGTCAGTTTCTCATCCTTTTTCCCCTAGAAGGATATTTTGGAGAGGGAGTGTCAGTATTTCCTAAATAAGAGTGAAATCTTTATGTGAATAATCAAAAGATATTAAGTTGATGATTGGCACCTACATTTCCCCTTTCCAGTCATGTTCTAAACTGACAAATTGTGACTCATTTTCTCAGCGATAGAGCTTTATGCTGAGACTGTATGTTGTTGGAAGGAGCAGAGTTGGGACAAAACAGTGAATTTTTATGTCTCAGTTTCTTACTATGTAGATGACTTTAAACTTACTAGTAATTATCCTTATCTGAAAGAAAAAATGAATATGACTTATTTTTTTCAAAGAACATGTATTACTCTTAACAATCAGAAATTGGTTGATAAATGCTAATTTTTTCGAAGGAGGCTAATAGTGATTCCATTTTGAGTAAATTCCTTGAAGGTTTTTATTCTGCATTATCTGGAGAGACTTTTTAAAATGTATTGAAAGTGTTGGTCTCTCTAACTAATTTTTGTAATCCATTGTGGATCTGTGATCTGAAATGAGTGATTTTGCTTTTATCTTCAGACTAAATTGTTGTAACAGGGGGTAGACTACTTGTATTGAGAAGATATTCTGAGATGTAGTTTTCAGGATAGTGGAAAGATTATCATGCTGAGGTAGAGATTTCCTCATTTTATTTGGATATATATAAAGTATATTTAAATTTTTGATAGAATGTTTACATTTGAAGACAGAAGTCCATAATTAGGGTAAATAAAACTTACCTTAAAATCTTTTCTACGATGTGCACAGTTTCTCCGTTTCTAATACATCAGTGTTTTTGTTTCAGCCAAATGTCACCATTGTGACCCATTATTTGTTACTGTTGAAGAGCACAAAAATAAATACTATAGTTCTGTTTCCTCCTAATTGTGGTTATTATTGTTACAGATATTTTTTTGAGTTTCTTGAAAATTTGTGAATGATTTTTATAATTCCTCTGGGTTTTCTACTGCTTGACAAAAATGATCACACACATGCTTTAATAGCCATCAGATTTGACTTCTCTCTCAAGTATTATACTGGAATCTATTGTTACCTAATTTAGTAACAATTTTGTAATAGCAGCTTAACATCTCTTATAATTTTAATTGTTATCAAGAAGAATGACATCGTTTAATCTGACTCAAAATTCAGAAGGATGGATGAATGACAAATTAATAATTTACCACCTTTGCATAACACTGAAGCACAGAATATTAGAAGGATTGATGGCAGAAAAGGTTAACAAATTTTAGCAGCTTTCATTAGCTTTACACCGTCATATGTTTGTGGTGCTGACTGAAATAGGCTTTGTAGGAGATCTCAGTCTAGGGAACTAATTACTTGTGCCGATTGCTGCTCTGATGAATAGACCCTCATTGTATCATTCCCCTGAAGACGAGGAGCAGCCTGTGATTCACGACTGCATCCTGGCTGATATTTGATAATAATTTTAACAGATAAATGTAGGTGGGCAGAATGATGAAGTACCTATCCAAGCTCCATGACTATCAAAGCCATACACATAGCCATCTGTGTACCGCCTTTCCCCCACTATCCTAAGGAAAATTTTATTAATTGAGTTTGAACAACTGTTTTCTGTGTTTATGTGTATTCTATAGGTATTTCTTATTTAACTTTAAATGCTATCATAATAATAGTTTTCATTTGAAAGCAAAATAAGAAAGAGGTTTTTAATTTTTTTCTCTTTGAGGACTACAGTTCTTACACAGTTTTGTATTCTGCTTAGATTACTTTATAGTTCCTCCTCTTGAGGCATGAGCAAAATCGACAAAGGAAATCTTCTCTGTTTCCTTGCCTCCCAGCATTCTCATGAAGAGCATAGGATTCCTATTGTTTGTGAAAAATATTTTCTTTAAATAATGCCCTGTTTTTTAATGTATGCTTTCATTAATCTGAGCCAATTTTTAATTGGTGAAGTACTTATTTACAGATCTATTTTGAACTTTTAAAGGTAGCCTCTTTAAACCATCAAAATGTGGATAACTTTTATGTAGGTATTTTGGGACTGTCAGTTGGTCAAGGCTACTAATTTGTCAAAGGTGACAGGTACAATTTTATTAGCTCATGAAATACAAGTGAGGTTTTATTTTGCATGAGTCATTTTTTTTTTGCAGAATCTTTGATTATGAATTTTAAAATTTCATTATTGAAACAGACAGGTTTTCATGTTGTATATCTCTAGTGTAAATATATTCTGCAGAGATTTTTTTTAACTGTAAATGAAAAAACTTCATATTAGTGTTTTCCTTAGAAAACATTTTTCAGCATGCTAAATCATGATTAGTTAATAGAAAAGAAAGTTGACATTCATATATTGCCATTTAAAAGATCTACATAATTGGGGAAAATAGAGTGGAACTTGAATTGAGTGAACCCTTTAAAAAATACATTTCTAAAAGTATGCTTTTGATACAGCAATTATTGCACATCATATACCATGTAGTTTTTAATTAAATATAAAAACAGACTACATAAAACAGAAATCCAATCTGATTTGCTTGAAAATAGATTGCTATTTCACTCTATAGGAATGGTTTATTTAAAAACAGTAAGTGGAAAAGAAATGCATTTTCTTGTGTTGTTCTAAGCCTCAGGGGCTAAATGTAATGAATATTTTAAGAGATTATTTTAATTAAATTCCTGCACATCTAAACAGAGTAATATTTTATTATCACATACATAACCATGTAACTGAGATATTCATTAAAGTTAACACTTTCTGGACCAAGAATTCATGGTATGATTTACTGACCTTGTGCAAAAAGGCACAAATTAGGAAGAAAAATGAAGGGGGACAGACTTTGATTAATATAGGTAATGCTATCCCATATTTATAATAGCCTTTTCCCTATTCTGGTTTATAAATGCAGCCACAGAGAAAGGTGCCCTGCTGAGGCTGAAATGAGGCTGAAATCAGAGCACATGCCACTGGAGTGTGGGGAAACTGATCACACTGTCAGCAATTCATTTCAAAATGATGTATTTAGTGCTCATTTCACCTTCCAAGAAAAAGGAAAAGGAGTTCCTTAGACTGGAAGGTGATATTGTTATTTTCAAGGACATACCTAAGTTAAAGATTGCAGAAAGGGGAGTGTGAGGTGGAGGGAGAATTAAGAGGAATGGGAGGGAAAAAAAGGCAGAGCAAACAAGGAGAGCTTTATGCAGAAATTCAGTGCTACCACGCTGTTTGATAATTGCTAACATATGTGGCTTCTCTGTTTCATTGTAGTCGTCCTCGTGAGTTCTGGCGCCTCGACTACTGGGAAGATGACTTGCGGCGCCGGCGACGATTTGTGCGTAACCCTCTAGGATCGACACATCCTGAAGCGACACTAAAAACAGCCGTGGAACATGGTCAGTGTGTAAACCACTCCTTGCCAGTAGCGAGCAGCAGGTACAGTACTTGGTAATGAAGAGCATAACTTCATTATTACAAGGTACTGTAAAATGCTCCAGTGCCATATTCCCCAGCTATTCACCCTGGAATCAGAAGTTAAATTTTTATAGTTAGTGTAAGGTCCTATTAAATTATGGTGTTAAGTGTATTTATTTATTATGTTACACATGCAAAACTTACTTAACATAGACCCTTTGTTTCAGAGTAGGAGGATAAAATATTTCTCCTTTTAAGTGACATACTCAGCTTTGAGTAAATTAATCCAGGACGTCTGTCTTAAATCCATGAATATCAGAAAGACAGCATTTACAAACCAAATAGGTTTCCAGGTCTTGTCGGGTATGTATGGTTTTCCCTCAATCATGGTATTTTAGCATGAGATTATGAAGTGGGAGAGATAGCAATAAACGTCCAAGTACCTCGATACTTTCTGAGCCTTGATTTGTAGATGGTTGTGATAGATGGCTCCTGGAAAAAGAATAGACATTATTTTCATATGTTCCTGTTCTGCATCATCTTGTTATCAGAACTTAACAATTTTTCCATTTTTGATATAATGCATAGCACTGTGATTCATTTGAGGTAGAAGCCTCATGAGCAAATTGGGAAAACTGAAAAAGTCCTTTGGACTTGATAATATACCATCTTTGATCATAGGGTTTCTACATAGGTTTTGTAATTTTTGAAAGCCAATTAAGTTTTGTTGGTCATATTAAATTGTTTTTGATTTTATAAAATAAAAATTGGTTAGTTTTTAGTAAGATGAGAAATAGTTCTTATTTCCCTTCTGTTAAACATGCAGCAGCTTATAGTTAAATGATAATATGTAATATCCAAAATAAATGTTAAATTACATTCAAGAAGGATATTAAGAATTTAGATTAAAAGTCTGTGATCTTAGGTTTGGCCTCAGTCAGGCAGCTTAACCTCTTGCACTCAGCCTTAAAGAGCCATTTCTGGAAGAAAATGTCCACAATATGTCATCAGATACAACACCAAATGTGACATCAGTCCCTTAAAATAAATGATCATACAGAGAATAGTCAATAACAAAGTGATCTTAAAGCAATAATAGTTGCAGGGCCCTACATCTTCAACTACAGGAGGTGGAGAAGGAGAAATAAGATGTAGAATTAATTAGGCCACTTTTGCTTTTAAGGTTCAAGTGCTTTTTATGTAGTGCTATGAATTTCAAGAGTTTTATATATATTTTTTTTCTTCTTTCATTTTGTTTTTGGCCTTCTTTTGGTTTTAGTTAATAACTCTTACACTGAAAAAAAATTAGCCTTTTGCAGTTTTATTCTCAAAAAGATGTTGCCATGTGCACTTAAAATTTAATAAGTATCTTTCTTATTAATTTTCATTGAGCATTCAGTTGTGAGTTCTGAAGTCTATGAATGACAGTAAAAATATTTTTATGAAAAATTTTCCTTTTCTATCTGGATGGGGCCCTGTTTTCTAAAATTGCGTATAGGCAAACTGTTAGTACTTTATTGTGAAAGAAATAGCACTAACTGAATTTAAAATTTGTTGTACAGACCTTAGTAAAATCAATTGATCAAAAATAGTACATTGAACCACTTTGGGGAGTCATAGGATATTTTATAATGAGTAAATTTTAATTTTGTTGTTGAATTTTAACTTTTCAAATAACATTATGTCAACTTTTTTAATGCTGAGTCAGATGTTTTTTAAAAGATATTTGTTAGCAATGGTCACTGTCATTTAAGACTTAGAATCCTATTTAGAAGTAGATTTCACTCTAGTTAGTCTAAATAGTAATTGAAAGGTTAACATAATGTTATATGTGTTTTATTATGCATTTTTAAATTAAGAGAGAAGTAAAGTTTAGCATTTTATGTAATTCCATTCTATTTGGCAATGCTTTATACTAGTTTCATAATGATTGATATTTAAAGGACTGCAAGATTAAGAATATATGTTTAAATCTGAAATATATTTTTAAAAACGAACAAAATGTGTGCTATGTAGTAGATGCTTCCAATTAAGAAGATGTTATATTTTATATAAATTTTAAAAAAAGGTAAAAGCTCTAGCTAATCAAATATTATATATTATAAAATTTTAAATAATAATGATTAGTCAGTTTTGGAACTCAGCACATTGTTTGATGTCTGCGATTTATGCCACTGTATTAGGTAAGCAAAGAGCTTAATTTTTTGATGTTTTATTAATTGGAGTTATCTTTTAGTTCACATTCAATTTTAGTTTTGTGTTAATCATAAAGGTCTTTGTTTTTCTAATCCTAACTTAATTACAGTAAGGAAGCTAATAAAAATAAATATTGATATATTAAGAATCAAGAATGCAAAACAACATAGTTAATGTGATCAAAATGCAGTTGAAATCATAGAATTTATTGTGGATGAACACTGTGCTTCAGTGTTGGAGTCAAAGAATTAAATAGATTTTCCTGAAGATAGTATGTCACTTTAATGCTCTTAGGACTTTTCACTTTTATTTGTAATTTAACTAAGGAGACAGGACATTTTGAAAATGCAGAATCTTAAAACATCACAAACTATAGTACTATTATTCAAAGAAGGTATCTAAATAGAAATACTGTTGGTGATTAGTTATATATTTTAGTAGTAGGAGCCATCCTTTTTTATGGATTGATTTGATTTGAAGGAAAGCCTCTGGTGTAAGGGTGGCAGAGTAAATACCTGAAGAGTGATGTTCTCTGTTCAGGCGATCAATACCAGCCCCATGACTCTACTTCTGGCTACCTTCTAGTTAAAAACAAATTTTTTAATTCTGACAATTTAATTGCCCTTCCCAAGTTCACATTAACTTGCTTGGGGAAAAGGGCTTTAGGTAATTTTTCACAGAGAGACCCTCCAAAGTGGTTATTTATAAAAGTCATTTTGTAATGGGAGATTTCTTTAACTTTGTAGAAACTGAGTCATATTTTAAAATTAAAATTAATACTTCCTCTTATGATGAAATATTCTTTATAAAAACTAGCAGCAGGAAACAGAGGTGGGTATTTGATTTTTTGAGGGCATTTTCTCCAATTTTGTAGTTTTAAACTTTATCAGAAATCAGTTATAATGATTTGTAACTTTCTCCTAATGCGCCGAGACCAGTTTGCCAGTTATTTATCATCAGTACATTTTAGATCTGAAAAGGACTTAAAGCTAAAGTCTAGTCTGACTTTATTCTTTACAGATAAGGAAGCTGAGGAAACAAAAGTCCAACATACTTCTTAGTAGATACAGAGCTAAATCCCAGGTTAACTGATGGCTCATCAGATTTTCTTATCACTCTGCTGTACTGTCTTCTAAAATTCATTGTTAAATATAATGGGAATTTTATACTCAAAGACATGTAAAAAATGTTTTAAATGGTAGAAAGGTTGGTTTTAATTCAAATACTCAAACAGTTTAGCACTAGAATCCTATTGCATTTAAGACATGTTTGTTTTGTAGAGAATTTGCATACTAATAGAAGTATATGAGGAGTATTTTACACAGTTTTACAAGTGTCTTGTAATCACATTTACTGATACAAGCAACTCATCTGATTTTCTAGGGATGACAGACCATGTAAAGACCGTAAATCATGTCATTCTCTCATATCTTCAAATAATGCCAGATATGATTGCTTCTATTTTAGGATAAACATATATTAGATTTCTGTCTAAAGCTTTTGAGAAACCCATGTTGGACATGGCTTTTTCTCCTAATTACACTTTGTAGTTTAACTAACTTTTCTAGAATAAATTTTATTGACTTTGGAAATTGTATAAACTATAAGGGGGAATTAGTTTAGGACAGTAGTTGAATATAAGATATTCTTCATGCGTCCTGTTCAGAATCAACAATTATGGTATCCACTACACATCACACTAAGTGGATACTCATATTTATTTTATGTATAATTAAGGTCACTTTGTTATACCAGTCATTATCTTTCTTTTTCAATTAACAAAGTGGCTAATTCTTAATGTATAAACCTCTTTTACCGTAATATGGACTATTGATCATTCCAGTTCACTAGAACAGTCACTGGACTTTTAAAAAGAGATTATATATCATGGGTAGAACAGTATTCTATATTCTTTTCCGGTTTTAATTTTACTTGGCTCGTCTCTGTTACCTAGATAAATCAACTCATGCCCAGAGCTAGCTCTGAAGAACTCAAACTTTACATTTTGAGGACCAGCTTTTCTCTGAGCCTGCTCATTGCACGTAGCCCCAGTGAATCACATGTTTCAAATAAAACATTTTGTACAGATTTCTGCAGTTTTATGTAGCAGTTGCAACTTAGTTATCAAGTTAGGATAAATATTAAATCAGAATAAGATACGAGATTAGTGGAGGCAGTTTGTTGATAGTGAAATGAAAAATTTAAACAGTTGTCATGTTTTTTAGTAATGTTATTAACTAGAGAAGATGTGACTCCAGCTTTAAAATTGAACCAAAAGTATATTTTGACTTCATCCAATTAAACTTTTATACAAGTGTAGGATACACTCACGGAAGATATTAAAATAATTGATTCTTGTTTTAATGGTTGATTGAGTATAAGACAAATGAAAGTTAAAAACATACTTTTCCCAGCACATATAAACATGGTAATTATCTTTTATTTTATGCTTGGGACAGTTTTGTTCTAATTTTGAGGAGGGGATAAAAGTTCTTTAGTAGAAAGCTATTAGACCACTGAGAATTGAACACCAGCGCATGTGGTGTGTATTAGAGTACTGTTGGTAATTTTACTGCTGCTAACTTAAAATCCTCAAGGGGGAGTTAATTACAGGAAAACCATTCTAAATATCAGTAAGCTGCATATTTTCCATGACAAGAGCTTTTTCACTTGAGGTTGAACAATCCCAGAATCTGAGCTTGTAAAAATAAGTAAATAAATAAATTAAAGTAGTACTTGTATGTGTACAGTAGAACTATAGTGTTTTAAATATTTTCCATAAAATTTTATTTAAATCAGAAGTTATTGTCTTATTTGTTGTCAGCATGATGAGAAACATATTTAAAATTTTTAAATTTCAGTTGGAAGGGATAAAACGTTATAGTTAGTAATCATTTAAATGAATGTAATTTATTTACTGAGCTATTTTAAACCATTGCATATTGCCACTGACGACTCTTACAGTCATTTCATTTTTTTGTAAATGTTTTCAGATTAAATTTCTTCTTCCTTCTTTCAAATAAGATTGATATACTTCAGCACATGTATGGCAGTAATCAGAGAAAGTAATGAGTGAGCTGTTGAATTTAGTTGTTTCAGATTTGTTGGGCCTGTGTTCATCAAATTTAGGTTTGGAAATGAATATGTCTTTATTCTGTACTTATTTCTTATGATTGTGACTTAATCTTTTAAAATGCATTATGGGAAACATTAGATTTAGTGAACCAACCAGTAAATTATGTATACATTCATATTTGTATATTGATTATTTTCATTTTCTCTGAAGCCCAGATTCTGGTGCCACAGTGACTAGATTGAATTCCTTACTCTACTTCTCATTAACTGTGTTGCCTTGAGGAAGTTATAAAACCTCTCTGAGTGTGTTTGTGCATGTGAAAAGGAGAATTTAGCAGAAGGCATATGAGAATTAAATGAGTTAAATGTCTAAAGTGCTTTTGAATACTCTTCGGTATATGATAAGTATATTTAATTTTAGCATTATTGTTATTATTTCTGTTTTGAAGGAATTATGCATAGTGAATTTGTGCTAAAACTCTTGACTGGCTACTGTTAATTTATTATAATTTACTTCATAACAAAATACAGATGATGATCATTTTTCTTGTGTTTCTCTGTGACTAATTTATTTTTAGCAAAATTGTTAGTAAGTTGAAAAAGATCTTGTTAGCAGTGTTTATGATTTCAAGGTAAGGAAATATAAATGCTGCAAATATAAACAATGATCTAAAAACGTATACTCCTATTTTCCAAAAAAATAGTGGGTTTTTGCTATGTTACTTTATAGTATTTAAGAAAATAGAGCCATTTTAATATATACTTTTAAGTTCTTTTCAATTATTGAGACCTTCATATATTTTTACCATACTATGCTATATGTGGGTGTGAGAGAAAATAAGATTTTATTTATCCATAGAGGATAATCAATACTAAGTAGAGAAAGCTTCTTCCCATGACCTTCTTATTTAATAGAAAGCTCCTGTATTCATTTAAATAATGTCATAAATATTATATGTAAATGTTATACATGGTGAACTCACAATAAATATGATAAAAATAAACTTTTACCTTTAACATTATCCATAACCATACCTATTAAACTCAAAGAAGCCTTGCTTTGTCACGTTAACCAGTTAGGACACATGCAGTTTAACTATTTAGAATAAATTCTATAGATAAATATTTCTTCAGACTGAGTGCTGTATCCTGTATCTGGGTTTGGGGCCTTGTGTCTCAGCAGGTATTGCAGTGGAGCAAAAAGCCTCTCCATCTGATTGCTGTCAGTAGCTGCTGCCTGGTGGAGCAGGTGCTTTTACCTCTCAGGTCTCCTGGGTGGAAACCAGGAATGTCAGTCACATAGGGAGGATTCTGAACTTTCCCTTATGCGACACTATGGGCTTTAAAAAAATCGCAGTCTAGAAGTTAGTATCTGCTTTTGTGTGTTTCTTAAGGAGAAGGCTGCTCAAAGTGAGGGGAGTCGTCTTGGAGGGTTACAGGGTTTTGAGCTTCTGCCCGGACTCTTTGCAGCTGCCCTCCCGCTCGTCTCCCTGGGTGTACCGCTGGCTGTGGGTGCTCTTCCCTTTCCTTCCTTCCTTCCCTCATGCTGCCTCGGCACTGTGATTCTGGCGGTTCTGGCGCGGCTGCTCTGCACAGGCTGCTCCAGTTCAGGCGGTGTGAGGCTCCATGCCCAGATGCTTCTCATCGCAGGCTTTCTGTTATGTTTGCCCCCGGGGTGTCTTAGCCCTTTAGTTTAAACACAAGGAGGAGGTAGTGTTTGAGCCTCCACTTCGTTTCCACACTGCCTTGCTCTTGGATATTTGTGTAAGGGCTGCAGCAGGGGTGTGGCAGGGGTGAAATGTATGGAAGGTCAGTATGAAGGAAAGAGGGCGGATGGAGGGAGAGGAAGAGCCTGCAGCTTCTGGAAGCTGCTATGGCTTTATTAGCATCAACCATGGCCTCAGAAGCTGGCCTGGATCCTCATTGGCTGCAAATAGCTCTCGGCCCTAAACTCTTCTTATTTCTGGATTCTCCTTCACAGCCACTCCCCCACCATTGCAGAATGTTTGTGGGTATAATATTATTCACAAGAATAAATCAGTCTTCCTTTTTTTTCAGTGTTAAGCGGGTATTGTTTCCAAAACTAGGTTCTGATTTTTTTCTACTAACAAAGAAAAAGTGCTGTTATTGAACCCTCTTCTGCCTTAAATATAAGTAAACAAATGGTTCAGTGAGCAGTGCCAGGGTCAGATTTAATGGGATTAGGGTGCTTGTTCAAGGTAACGTTAGACTAGGTTTGGGGAATCACAGTTGTCAGAAGGAGTGTGTGGGCCATGCCCATCACTTTCCCCACCCTGGATGATGCTGGGTAAAATGAGTGACCATCTTGGCCACCTCTCCTTACCTCAGTTCCCTGCCCCTCTGCCACAGGACTCTTCCCAGAGTTGATGGACAGCTTTGTTTCCTTTTCATTTCAGCTGCAGATGAAGATATTCTTGCTAAAGGAAAACAGTCCATCAAGAGTCAGGCTTTAGGAAATCAGAACTCAGAAAACGAGACCCTCCTGGAAGGCGACGATGATACTCTGTCATCCATGGATGAGAAAGATTTAGAGAATCTCACCGGTAAATTCAGTGGTTGTGCACATACTTCAGCTAGCTCTGGTCCAAGAAGCATTTAATTACTTACTTTTCCAGCTGTGACTGCTAGGACTACCAGCTTTGCACTGACAATTATGTTAAATGAAGACTGCTTTTGTTCTTCTAAACATTTTCCCCCTCATCTTCAATACTGTATCCCCGTTACTCTATTCTGTGCATTCTCTTTACCCTACTCATCTTTTTCTTTGATGAATCTTTACTGAGAAAGAATAAAAGTATAAAGCAGCAACAACAGAACTGCATCACCCATCTAATGGGAGTTAACCTAATCTCTACAGAATGAGAGCTATAAGTAAAATTATGGCAATTGCTTTGTAAATAAAGCTTGGAGGCAGATGAGCTATTTGCTTTGATATACAGATCTTAAGAAACATGCTGCATATACATTTAACTCTCTCTCAAAAAAAAATCCATTTCAAGAAATGCTATGGCTTTTTACAGGATTCACATATTTTACCTGATGTAGGAATTTTTGATTTGCGCTCTGCAGATTTTCAGTTTTACTTCCCTTAAGGGAAAAATTCTCTTGTTTAGCTTGAAATTTTAGTCATTCATTAAATGGCTTTTTTTCTTTAATGCCCGAGACTATGTCCCTCAAGGAGGAAAGTCTGAAAGATTCTACAACTTCTATAGATGAAAGTTATATACCCTTCTATTTTGATAACTTTAAAAGGCATGAAAAAAATCTTTCATTTAGTGACATATCTGCAACCATGCAATAATGAATGATAATGAAAAGCAAAAACATGATGGTATCTTCTTTGATGGCCGTAAATCTCTTTGTAAAGTGAAATAAAATTAATTGGAGCATACTGTTAAGGGGTTTGGGGTGGGAGTAGAGAGGAAGGTGTGCGCTGCTATTCTCTAGTCTCTTCCTTTGCATCCATTTACTTTGCCTCTATTCTTTCTACTAGTAATACATTCATACAGTAATAGAGGTGAAAGGGGAGTTTAATTATATAATCTTGACAATGGCAATAGGATTAAGAAGTAATCCACACTAATAAAGTGGTGTGGGTTAGAAATGAAGTGGAAATTGTCAGGGGTCTTCTGTAGGACCTAGGCTGCTCCAGCTCCTGCAGCTGTCTGCTTACTCTGTAATTGAATGTCTGAGAATGATTGAAAAAATGTTATTTCTTCTCAGGATTACATGCTAATGTACGGAGGGCAAAGGAGACAGCAAAAGAACACATAGCTGCTTATTTCATCCATTTATGGGGATGAGCTTTGGGAAATCATGGCTGTTCTGCAGTTATCTGCTGCCCATCTGCAAACACAATGTATTTGTACATTGGGAATAGAGGGCAAAACCTGCTCTGATCTCCGCAGAGCATCCCTCCTATTGTCCTGCTGGCACACATTAAGATTGATGTGAGATTAAGGACCAACACCCTTCCAACAATCGATGGAAATGTCAATTCATCTGAATTTTGAAACACTTATTCACCCATTGATTACCTGAATAGGTGTACCTTGTTTGTAGGCACTATATTAATTCAAGACTATAAATGCCAGTCTTGTCTTGCTTTTTTCTTCACCTATAGGATTTTTCCAATGAGGAATTAACATGGAATTTCAAAACCTTACTACATCTATCGCTACATAAGTATATATATGTATAATCATTATTTTTAGTCCTTGTTTTAGGTTTGGCTCTGATATACTTTATTCTCTTCTATCTGTAGGGAATCCATTGTTTTCAGTAGCAGGCTGATTTGTCTCTTTGATAAGCCCTGTGGAGATCTGATTATTCCAATAAAAATTCATTCACTTGGAAACCCACCCTCCAGCTGTTTACTCCCAGAGTCCCCGAACTACACTAATATTAGATTTGGACGCATTGAACAATATTTAACAATGGAAGGGCAGGCTTAGAAAAAGAAGTATTTTTCCCAATTTTTTATGGGGTAAAGTTGTTATGGAAGAGGTTTTGTGTCACCTGGCAGACAATCTTTATCAGATAATATGGTTTAACATTTCTCACTTCACTGCTGGTGATCTTTTTATAATCATGCCTCAGCCAAACACTAAGCTAACCTCTGGCCTTGGAAACCTATTGAGTCTTCCTCGCTCCTAGTTGTTGTTCCATGTTGTTTGATAGCCTGAGGCTTGTTTTCTAAATGGAATGTGGATGGACTTATTTAGGCAGAGTCACCTTCTAACCAGGAGATTAGACCAAAGCTTTGCAGACTCCTTGTAAAATAATTGCATTGTAGTTTACTGTTATGATTAACTGCCTTTTATATACAGATTTCTTAATATGAGAACCCTAACTTTGCATTTTCAGAGGGAGGTTTGGGGTGGACAGAATTTGTGAGTGTAAAAGGGGTTGGCAGGCAGTTTGCTAGAGGAGAGAATTTAAAAATTATATGAAATTTCTGCCTGAATCATCCACTTGATTTTTTGAAAAAATGTCACTCCAACTGTCCGGCTTGTCTTTTCCTTTTGGCAGGTCCTGTTAGCCTGAGCACACCAGCTCAGCTTGTGGCTCCCTCTGTTGTAGTAAAGGGGACTCTTTCTGTCACCTCCTCCGAACTCTATTTTGAGGTGGATGAAGAAGACCCTAACTTCAGGAAAATCGACCCCAAGGTGAGAAGATGAGGAGTGGGTTTCTTTTTTATGGAATTTTTGTTTTTCTTATGATGGGATGGTGGACTGCTGTTAAGTAAGACTGGCGTTAGTAAAATCTGAGAGAGAGAGTTTGCATTTCTTGATGAATTGCTTCTGCCTGTATGCACAGCCACTATCTCTTTTAGCTTATGATTCCCTTACCAGCTAGTTACATTATTGAAGTTCATTTAGATTCAGAAACAATTTCCATTTAATTGCATTTATCATTAGCTCATTCTGGGGTAGGGGAAGAACCTCAGGGAATATGGTCTATAAAATATATTTTGCCTCAAAGGGTCCAGGGTGAATTAAGCTACACAATTCAGTGAGATTCAGAGTGAAATTATTTTGTTTAGCCTTTATATTTTCTGGATATAATACCAATATATCACTCTCCTTGCTTTGTCCACATGACTTACTACTCTGTCGTGCATGCAAGCATGGCTTGTGTGCGCGAGATACCTCTGTTTCCCATTACCTGTAGTTGATTTTACAAGGCACTGCATAATTTCCTATTCTTAAATGAAAATGTAATTTCCCCTTTAAAATGTATTTCTGATTACTTTTCAGACCTTGGCAACTTTATTTTACTAAGAGACATTTGTAGCACAGCCGTAAAGCCAAAATTAGGTTTATTTCATGAAAGTGAATGGCAGAATTTGTTCTGAGTCTCTCTCAAAATGAGCAAACTAAGTAACCTATAGAAAGAGAAGAGGCTTTTAAAAATGGAATCATTTCTTTTACAGGCTGTTAGTGTGTGGTGTATGTCCACACACATACATGTGTATGTTTTTCTTGAGTTTATTGGTAGGAAATTCTTTGAACTTGTAAACCTGAATTATTAAAATTTAGTGACTTAGAAGAGTTTCAAAGTCATTCTTAATGAAAATGTTATAATTTTTTAAAACTTTACAAATCATCTCTTGTCTTACGCATGTTTATAGCCTTGGGTTCAGTATTGCTGCTTTTATTAAGATGGGACTTGGTAGGCTGTATGAAAGGAAGTCTGTGCTGGAACTGATTGTTTTGAGTTTGAGAATGCAGCTAATCCAATGTAGAGAAAACTTTAATTCTGAAATTATATCAGCTAGAAAAAATTTCTACTTTGTTATATGGCTGAAATGTCTGAAAACCTGTTTTAGTTTTTAGGAAAGAAAAGTAACCAAAATTACTTAAACTCTCTAATTTATAGTAATTTGTGAGTGTGAAAGGCCAAAATTTAACCCAAAATACTATGTTTGGGGGGACATACATGGCCTAAAGTCTAAAATGTGATTTATTTAAAAAGGATCTAATGAGTTGTCCTTATTGTTAAAACCTCTGCCAATCTTTATGGTTAGGCTCTTGGAAGTTATTGACTCCTTTTGGGGGAAGTTATAACTTCTGTTTCTGTCTGATCTTTTTCTGTTTAGCACCATTAAATTATTTTTTCCCCTGCTGCTTGTGTAATGTAGGATCTTTGAGCCTAATCACAGCCAAAATGTACAGAAATCAAACCTGCAGCTACTTTCTATTAGTAAAATGTTTCAGCCCATTATTTGAAGAATTGTTGATTTTGTATAGATGTTGGTGCTTTTTCAATTGAGGGACTGGAGTTTTTTCTTTTCTTGTTGGTGATACCTGCAGTACATTAAATAAGGATGGAAAAAAGATACTGAATTTGGGGGAATTTTTGTTTCTTAAAACTTTTTTCCTGGGACATTTGGGAGGAGACATGTCTAATGCTTTATATACTTTCATGAGTAAAAAAATGGTCATTTTAAAATGTCATTTTTATCTTTTCAACTAAACACTGTGCCCTTACATCATTTCTTTGTAAATGTAAGTACCTTCTGCTTGCTTTGAAATTGTTCTTAAAAATCAGAACATTTTCCCTAGAGAGTAAATTCATCTGTGTTATTTAAAAAACTGGTATATATGCCTGACCTAGTTATTGTTACAGTGTTTATTCTGTGTCTGCAGGAAGAGAGACCTGAGAAAGGTCTAGGATAGGTTGAAAAAGTGGAGATGATTTCAGAACTGATAAAATCGAACTTTGTATTTCTAACTCAGAACTATTTTTTGCTATGGAATTTTTACCTGGGAATCGTAAAAATTGAAGCCTGCTTTACCAAGTGAACTAGGCACTAGAGCTCTGAGTAGCTTCCTTGTTTTCATCCATCTCTGCTATCCTGCTGCTCATCCCTCCATACCCTGCGGACCCCCACTCTGACTTCTTCCTCTGATCTTTAAAATTTGCTTTGTAGAACATTTTTCTTTGTATATCTCATTCAGGGATTTTCTCAGTAAGTTAAAAAATGGGCTAATTCAGATAATAAATTTTACATATTTAAAGGGCAAAATCTGACATGTATTCAGTACCTGTGCCTTGTATTAGCATGAATGGAGTATACAGTCACCTCCAGCATAAAGAAGAACCTTGGAGATGCTTTCAGTTTTACTGATTATTTAATTTTGTAATCAGTTATTTCCTTGAATTAAGAAGAAACCTTTGTTAAAGTTGAAACGTTGAAATGAATACATTAGAAAGGCAGAAAGAAGAGGAGCCTACTTATATGTAATTTTTCTTTGGTCATAAAAATAGTATGAAACACTTTTTAAAATTTAAATTACCTATAAGCTACTTCTGAATAATTCTGGGATTTGGATTCTAAAAGGATGATCATAGTTACAGCATTTATCTCTAAGGCATTTAAAAACTTGAAGCAATTTATAAATCTGGATTGTTCATTTCACACTTTGCTGGGGAAAAGGAAAATCACTGTATCCATTTTACTGTCTTTTACTGTTGCTGATTTAATTTTAAGTTTGTATTATTTAAAACTTGAAGAGAATAAATGATTGGAGGATAAGTATTAACTCATCGTGTTAACTATTCAGAAAGGATCCATAAATGTTTCTTTTGTAATTCAGGCTTGGGATTTTTAAAAATTATAGCATAAGAGAGCAAGTCTCTTAATTTTTAATGTGAAAAAACTTTTAATTAAAGTTAGGATCAGAATTAGTTCTTCCATACAAAATCTGTTCTTTTTTCAAGTGTGAAATAAGATTCTACTTTTAATCTGAAAATCTACAGAACAAACGTATAGTTGTGTAAAATTAATATTTTCCTTGTTCTGAATATCTTGGTGGAAACTTGAATGGTTAAATCTACAAAATGTTCTACATTTGTAAATTTTGCAGACTGGAGTTAAAATGGAAGCTTCTTGCATTTAGTTCCTCAAGTTCACATCTTTATATTATAAACTATAAACTGTGCTCTCACCTGCCTTCATTTAAGAACACTCCACAATCAGTCAATTACAACGTAAAGTCATATTTTTATTACTGTTTTCAACAAGACTGCTTAGGGTGAGGGAAGAGGTGTGGGAGAAGGAGGGGCACATTTGACATTGGCACTGAGACACAGTTAACATCAGCAAAACTTTGTTTTTAAAAGAAGAATTTTACATATAATTAAATACTTTTTTTTTTTTTCACTTGGTGACAACATTCAGGCAACCCAAAACAAAGTGGGGAGGATGGGAGAGGGAGAAAGAGAAGAGGAGGAGAGGAGGAAAAGGGAGAAACGACTATATTTTGATTTGAAAATGTACCTTGGGTTTCATTTTGTGGTGGCAAAGCCCGATTGCTTCTTTTGTGTGACCTTTTAAATTCACATTGTTTGGAAGAAAACGATCACTTTTGTGCAAGAATGTGATTTTGGTTGGGTGGTGGGTTTGCTCTCCTTTTTGTTTGCTTGTGAATTAAGGAAGTCTTCTGCCGGGTTCCGTTCCTCTTAGGTGGCTGACAGGAAAAGTTTGTGTCTGGAGGTCTCGCAGCTTGTCGCCGAGTTGTGTGTCTGTCGTGTGTTCGAGAGCATTCCCGTCCGTGTCGCTTTTCAAGCAGTCCCCAGCGCACTATAGTTTGTCCAGGCTTTTGGGATTGGTGAGAATCTCCCTGGCCAACCTCCAGGTCTGCTTGGCAGCGCTCTCCAGGGCCGAGTGGGGCTTGCCCTGGAAAAGGTCGAGGTTGGGCAGAAAGTAGTGGGGGCAGCGGCGGCACTGCAGGCAGGAGATGAGCTGCAGCAGGATGCCGTTGAGCCGGTCCCCGAGGCACGCCTCGTCCCAGTCCGTTTCCCGCGGATGCTTCTCGCACTCGTACAGCAGCAGCGTCTTCATGTGGTAGTTATTGAGCGGCTGGCCGGGCAGCTCCAGGTGGCGGTCCCGCAGCGTCTTCAGCACCGAGAGACACTTGTTTCGGCAGCCGCCCATCAGCAGACGGTTTTCAGCCTCCCCAAACTGGAGCACCCAGGCGTCGCTCTCGGCGGAGCTCTGCTTGCCGGTCAGCGAGTAGCACTCCTTAGAGAGCAAGTTGAACCCTTCGGCCTTGACCTCCGCCACCCGATTGGGGCCAGGCCAGGGGATGTGGGGCATCGGCCACTGTGCCGCGCTGCGGGGCCAGATACCGGTGCACTTGAACGCGGGAGTGATCTGCACCACGTAGCGCTCCCTGATGCGCAACTTGACCTCGCTGGTATCCGCGATCATCTTGACCACGTCCCGGTAGCTGCACTTGTCCACCGCCTGAGCCACCAGCGTCTGGAAACGGGAGCGAATCTTGCGTGCCGAGAGGTAGCCGGACGCCGTGATGAACTCGACCCAGAGAGACATGCTCCGCTTCCGCCCATCGCTCAGTTTGAGCACCGCGCAGCCGGGCAGCGAGCCGTCGTCCACGAAGTTGAAGACGCCCATCTGGTTTAGGTAGAGCACCACCTCGAATTCCGTGGGCGAGATGACCTCCAGACCCTCGTAGCGGGCATCGATCTCGCTCAGGGAGCTGATGAAGCGAGGCTCTTGCACCTCCACCTCCTTGAGCACGTCCGAGACCACCTTACAGACCTCTCGGATGGTCTTGGCGATGGCCGCCTTGCGCGCCTGGCAGCGCTCGGTGTAGTATTTATTGAGCTGGTAAACCAGCTTGGCCTGAGCGGCGATCATGTTGGGGCACAAGTCCGGGCTGTACACCGGCGTCTCGCAATACGTTGAGGGATCCAAGGCTCACGCGCTGGTGGTGGCCCTGCGGCTTGCGAAAGAGGCACTGCGCTCCCCTTGAGCCCCACGTTCACTCTTGTTTCCACCTGGGCTGACCGGCTGATGCTTCAGCCGTCTAGCGCTTTCTTTCCCCTCTTTTGAAAGCTTTTTTTCTTCTCCAGAAAATAAGAAAAAAAAAATCTTTGAAAAAGAAAAGTACCTGCTGGGACTTTTTTTCCCTTTCTCTTGATAAGTGAAATGAAGATGTGCCTGCGGGCAAGATGAAGGGAAAGAAGGGGGGTGGGGAAAGACAGGGTGAGACGGAAAAATTCAGGTTACCAAGAGGTTAGGCTTAGACGTCTGCAGCGGAGATGGTCCAGAAATCTGGAAATGAGGTCTGTTAAGTGCCGAAGTAAATTTAAAAATAAAAGCAAAACATTCAGTGTTTCATTCTTAAACTTCTCTCCCACGCTGGTAGCACTTCTTTATTCAGCTTAGGTGAGTGCTTTTCTCCTCACCGTCCCCCAAATGGAAGGTGAAGGGTGTAATTAATGTCCAGAGAGCAGCGAAGTGCAACTCAGCCCGCAGCACGCGCAGAGGTTCTCAGACGCCTTGCACTCCCAGCGTGTAGGTCTGCTCTCCGCTCAGGGGGTCCTCTGGTAGCGGTTTTCCTCTTTTCCTACTGGAGGCGTTGTTTGGACTGGGTTGGCTTGTTTGCAGTGGGTTCTTCTTGTCTTTCTCTAGGTGCAAACCTCTGGAAGTTCTTTGATTTTCATTTCTGCTTCGTAATTTATAAATTTGGCTCTCACAGAATCTGTTTTAGTGTGACGAAGTCCTTGCTTGCGTTGCATCTGGGGTTTAGTTATAACGACTTCAGGATTTTTCTTCTCCTCCCCCTTTAGGTTGCTTGTGCAGATTCCACTTTCTGAGTCGTCTCTCCCTCCTCCCCTCCGATCTCTCTCTCTCCCCCCTAATCTCTCTCCTTCTCCCTCCCTCCCTCTCCCCCTCCCTCTTTTTCCCTCTCTGTCTTTTTCCCTCTCTCCCTCTTTCTCTCCCCCCCCCACCCCCCACCCAATCTCTTTCTCTTCCCTTGCTGTTTCCTGGAGTTATTTAGTTTATGAATGGTCCTGTACCATCATGAGGGGGGTGGAGCTTCAGTTCCTACAATCGCTATCCGAGCTGTCAGTGCTGTAGCCAATCCCAGAGAGAAGACAGGCATGCTTGGCAAACAGTAGCAGCCACCGCTGCCCTTGATAAAGAAAGGGAGGAAAGAGAGAAGTAAGAAAATAGGAGGAGATAGTAGAAGTCAAACGCTTACACACATTTTACAGCCCCCTCTTCTTTATCCTCCGCTCTTATCATTTGCAGGAAGAAAAAGAGTATATAGAGAAGGGACTTCTTGGAGATGGCTGGAATGATTCAAGGGAGAGTGGCAGTGGTTCAGAAAGGTTCACTTTTTTTTTTCCTTTCCTATCAGCATTGTGAAGAAGGTGCAAACTCTAACAAAATTACTTTCGCTTCAAGGCAAACGGAAGGAGGAAGGGAAATCTGGGAAAGGACCTAAATTTTTCTAGATTTTCTCCTCAGGCAAAGTCTTCCTTTTCTTCCCCTCCCCTCTCATTGTTGCCAGGAACCCTAGCAATTGCTGTATGTGTGCGCCAGTTGGGCAGTTGGGGGGGGGGGTTGGACATGGGGTGAAGGTTTATAATCGTAAATCTCTTTTCAGTAATTTCCATATGCTGTTGAAAAACAAGGCAGGACACAAATAGTGCAAGTACCTTGTTTTATAATTACTTCATAATTAAGATTAAAATATATTTAATATTGTTTCGAGAACTAACTTATTAGAAAATATGTTTGTGAGAAATGGTGCAGATTTATATATGGTAGAATTTTGTTGGATATACTTTTAAAATAAACCACTAAAATTTTAAACTTAATAAAAACGAAGGGAAGTAAATGTGAACTGAGTTAAAGTTTTCTTAAAATGTTTATGTTACAAATCTAATTTTGAGTATATTTTTCAGGCGGTACAGAATTTCTCTTGTAAAATCATTTTATTTTCATAATTGACTCTTGCTTTTAAAAGACTTCACTGCTGCAAAAATCTATAAACTATCCTGTTATTGATTACACAGATGGCTTGCTCCTCCCGTGGCATTTCAGTGAAACTCACGCATGTGCTTTTAGTCTATGTATTAGCCTTTCAAGCTGAACCTATGGTAGCCTTTAGGTACTTTTGGTTGAAAAAGCTATGACAGTGTTTCTGATTTGCTTAGAATTGAAGGTTTATGTTTGAACCTCAGGTGTGTGGATTCTGAGTCTTTTTAGGACACATCAAGTAGATGGGAATGCTTTTAGTTAGATTTTGGACCTTATGTTCTCCGATAATGCTATAAAAATGAAAATCTATGAAGCCGATTGTGTTAAGACTTCATTTTG
Source organism: Oryx dammah (assembly GCF_014754425.2). Taxonomy (NCBI): domain Eukaryota; kingdom Metazoa; phylum Chordata; class Mammalia; order Artiodactyla; family Bovidae; genus Oryx; species Oryx dammah. The sequence goes on from NW_024070196.1 coordinate 7,281,395, forward strand.
CAAACTATATGCGGCTTTGCAAAACCCCGTGGGAAGGTTTGACTTGCTCTCTTAAGGCTGAATCAAGTGAACCCGAATTAAGTTGCAGAGGGAAAGTTTGTTTCATCAGGTACTTGCTGTCAGACACTTGGACCTCTTGGTTCTTTCTTACACGTCTGGTGCAGACCACTGGCATCTTGTCATCCCTTCACTCGTTGCTATAAGTCTCTTTCTAATGAAGTTTGCCCTTTTTGTCCTTTTTGAATCAAGTCGGATTTGTCGTCCGCCATCCATCTCAGCAGCCGGGGTTGGAAGAGCAGTCCGCGGGACTCCGGAACGCCGAGCTGTAGTGACTTCTCGGGAGTGGCGGTGGCGCCGGCGGCCGCGGGCTCTGGCGGTCTCCCGCCTTCCCGGGCACTCGGCTGGCGTCGGACCCCGGGCCGCGGGGGGGATGGACGGGACCGGCGGTCCGCGCGCGCGGGCGCCCGGGCTCTGTTGGCACCCGGGCAGCTGGCCGCGGCCGCAGCGGCGCTCTGGGCAGTGGCAGTGGCAGCAGGGGCACTTGGCGGCGGGGGCGGCGTGAACGCCGGCGGAGGATCCCGCGCGCCTTTTCCCGAGGGCCGTTGCTGGGCGGAGACTGGCGGCGGGGCCGGAGGTGCGGAGCCTGCCCTCCTGGACCCTCTCCCCGCGCCCCCGGTCTGAGCCGCCCAGGCCTGGCGCGAGGACCGCCCGGGCCGCGACGCCCCGGGGAGCGAGCATGTGCGCGAGGCCCCGGGTGACGGCGCCGGCCCGCCTCCGCGCGCCCAGCCCGCCGGCCGGCGCCCTCCGCGCGCGCGCCCTTTCCGGGTGGGGCGGCCCGGCCGAGCGGAGCTTCTCGCCGCCTCTCGCCGGACACCCCCCGCCCCCTCTCCTCCCGGCTCGGCCCGCGAGGCCAGTCCTCGTCCTACCCTGGTCCCCTCACTGGTCCACTTTTACATACTGAGGCCGAGGGATGATAAAACGTTACAAATGTTTTGATTTAAAAACAATTCATTACCAATTTACCCTGTCCGAGGTAGATGCTGTAGTAAATAATAAATCAGTTAAACAAAGGCGACTCTAATTTATTGCCGTGGTACTAATTAGAAACATCATTTGAGCAATAAACTTAAACACTTCCAGCAAATAATGCTCCCGCTTGCTGGTCCCCTTCCCCCCCCCTCCCCCACCCCAGCTCACTGGCTGCCTCCACTCCCAGAGCAGCTTCAGCTGTGTGTTTGCGGACCGCTCTTCCTCTGGTTGAATAATTGAAGGGGAAACGGTATCCGAGGAGGCTGTAATTGAAGAGCCCCTGTCACCCTGCTTTTATGTATGTTAGTATAGAAGTCCATCAGCAGCTCCTTGATGGTGTATTAAAACGAAGTGGCAGCCGCTTCTGCAGGAGATACCGTATTCTATTAAAGGAGACCAAGTGAGAGAAAGAAACTCTAGAGGCTAAAAGCCACTTCAAGTCTTCAGACCGATTGATCTGTATTCTCTTGTTATAATCCGTCTCATCATACTTGAGTTAATGAGGCAAAAGAGGGGGAGCGGAATCTGATGGTCCTTGACAAATTCATTAGGGAGGCTGCAGGACATTTTATTTGACTGTTAAACATCTTGTTTGTTTGGTTTAGGCAGTGCCAACATCAGCATGCTTCTGCCCAGACTTATCATGTTGGTCTGGCTACAGACATTCCTAAAAAGAGAAGGAGGACGTGCAGTGTGTGATTTGAGTATTTTGTTTTGGATTTCATGTAGCTCATAACCTTCAGACTTCTCTAGGATTTACCTTCATCGTCCTTACACTAGGAACATTTTATAAGACTATAGATGATAATACTGAGGTGGGCATGTTTTTAGTTACTATAAACTCAAATATGTATGTTTAAACCTTAGCCTGAAAAGTTCCTATTTCCTTAAAAAAAAAAAAAAGTGAGTCAAATTACAGCAATTACTGTGCTAGTCTTTGAAAAATGTGAATGTTTAAGCTCCAGAAGAGTAGCCAGGTCATACATTAGATCCTATTTTTACATGGTCGTGGTTAAGTAAACTTTTAATTATTAATTGAATTTCTCTTTGCAGTGAAACACTTATGCGTACAGAAACTGGGGAATAAAAATTTTAACTCTTTATACAAATACAATGTTTTTGAAAAAAAAATTGTATATTTTAATTTGAAGGGCTTTTTATATTTAAAATCAGAAGCAGAACCAGGTACTGTATGAATGGTGCTAAAATAAGATGATGAGTTGACAGAAAATGTAAAAAGCTGAAAATATTTCTAATTGAATAATGGGCAAGTAATTTAGAATATTAATCTTATACTACAGTGCTTGATTTTCTCAGTTTATCCAATTACAAGACTTTCTTGCATAGAGAATTCAGTCATATTTTCCTTCAGCAATTGACTTAGGCAACCTCAACTTCAGTTCTTTGAGAAACAACACTGTCTTCCATTTGCAGGCAAACAGTATGAGAGAAAAAGAAAACTGATGCTCCTTGCCTGTCATTTTCATACGTTCCTGCACTGCTGATGAAGCTTGAACTGCTGCAGGGAGTGTATGGATTTGAAAAGGAATGATTCAGGAGTGCATGTTGTGTTTCTCAGAGCAAGACCAAACTAATGGCCGAAGCCAGTGCTTCTGTACATCTGACAGTTATAATCCTGTTTACATTTCCAGGGAATTCAAAATCCTTAAACTGTTTTATTTTTTGCTGATCTTTACTTAGAAATGTGCTGAGTTAAACTGCAGAGCAGGTTTTACTTTATCATATCACTGGGACTTAAAAGATACCCATTAATTTATTATCCCTAGAAACAGCATGTAGTGTTTTAATAATCTTTGCTAAAGAGTATGGAAACTTTATACCAGGAAAAATTTTAGATTTAAAAAATAATCAGATTATTGACTTAAAAATATCAACTGTCTGAAGGATTTATACTTTGGGGAAAACAAAAGATCACATGTTTACCTGTATATATTCTTATCCTCTAAAATCTGACTTTAAAAATATAAATGCACATTGCTAAGTGTTTGTTTCTTATATGCTTAATCATTCAGAGTATTTATAGAAATGCTTAATATTTTTAAGAAAATTCTTTTTTAGGGGATCAAGGTGTAAAAGGGAAAATAAGTAAGTATTAAATTCCCCAATTTAAAAACTATTCCAGTAAAAACAAGAATAATCCAAACATAGTTTGTTAGTGTATTAACTGATGAAAGTTCATTGATGAAGATATTAAAATATCTGTAAGAAGCTTCAGTAGCACCAACTGTTAGGATTATATGGTACACATTCAAAGTAAAATCACATTTTCTTTTGTTCTATGTCAAATGATCTAATTTTCCAAAACTCCTAAGTGTGAGAGAAATTATTTATAAGCTATTGATAATTATGACTGAAATCAATCTGGAGAATGATCAGTCATTCAGTGTTTTCTTTGAGCAGTTCACAATAGTTCCTCTTACTTTAAATGGTCAGTCATACTGTCAAAACAAGTTGTTTTTTTAAATTTCCTTCACAAAATAGCTTTAAAAAAAAAAAAGAAGAAACTCAAACTTTGTAATCACATTGATTGGTAAGCCAAGGATATTGTTCTCGTTTGAACAGTTTCAATTTAGTGTTCTATAAAGTCAAAGGGATGGTCTTAACTTTGCATTACTGAAGCCTCAAACGCTATTGAAAAATACTTCTATATACCTTTTGAATATTATTTTGTAGAATTAAATTTGTTTGGGTTACGTTGGATAATATATTTGATTAGTGATATTTATGCTTATTAAGCTTTTATAAGTCTAATTCTGTGTAATTTAGTAGGATGAGACAATTGAAAATACAGTAGATTTTTTTTCAGAAGTTTAGTACCAACTGTGTATATGAGTACTTTATTAAGCTATTCATAAGGTCATATCATCAAGTAGACGATTATAGAGCAAAGAACTTGTATTCAGGAAAATGGAAGCGAGCAGTTTTTAGCCTGGCTGAAATGTAAAGGCAACATCATTGAGCTAGGATATGCAGTGTTAAGACAGTCTTAGTTAATTTGGCGATGATTTTTTAGAAGGTATTTCATTGAATTTACTATATTTTCACTTCTGTCTTTTAACTTTACCAAGAAACATACACATTTTGAGTTGCAGGAGTCACATTCCTTTACTTCTATAAGATAGTTCTGAAAAGTTTGAACAAATGAAAGTCTACCTTGTCTGTCTTCTTTCCTTCCTTCCTTCTTTCATTTATTTTAACAATTTTTAATTTAATATACTCTGAGCTATATATTATATTTTCCCTGTTTAATAACATTGACATCATGACTTACTGTAATTTCCAACAAATGAAAGTGTGCTTTTACTAGAGCCAATTCTTAACGATTTATGGGAGGATTATATAATTAGTGGGTTATTATTTATGTGTCCTCCATCTTTGAGAAACAAACTTTTACTGGCCTTTAATATCACTTCCAGAAGATAGAAAATCAAGATTGTTACTATTAAACTTGATGCTAGATAAGTCAGGCTTTTGATTTCAGTTTCATTCAGTTCTATTTGGAACATTGAATTGTTTGCTTTAAAGAAGATGTGGTTTCCTTTGTTTTATAAGATAATAGTACTGACTCACATGTAGAATGTTTCTTGGGATCTCAGAGCCATCCCCACTCCTGTTTCTACTTTCTCTTGCGATCAGTGCCAGACATTCACGAAACAGATGATGGAGAGGAGGGATGTTGATTATGCCAGTACTGAGCGGTGCTTAGTTCAAAATATAAGACTTGGTGTTACGTTCCATATTTCTTTCAGTCCATATGAGACATTTTGTGGATCTCTGTTTAAAATTTATCAGTTAAGCATACTGTAGGTAAGTTTTTGTTACGCTTCAGGAAAACTAGTTCTTTTCAACATCTGTTTTTCTTGAAATATATAGGTTCTGCAGCACTCCATCTGTATTATTAGTAGTAGTAATCTTGAATCCATCTTCTGCTACAATTACAGGAAATTTTTAATAGACTTTGTGGTATTTTTAATGAAAATGTTAAAAAATCTAGCCTATTCCTTCCTTTAAACACTACGAATAAAAGTGATGTGCTGAGAGGTTTCTGTGATTCCTGGTAGTGGTCAAATAACAACACCAAAAATCCTTCATTGGCTCTAATCTACATATAGAAGACATCTGTGTAGTATAAATGAAATAATATTTGATGATCTAAGGAGTGGAAACTTTTCCTTTAACCATGTGAAGTAAAGCTGGGATATAAAACAGCTGTCTGGGCCTATGTATATCAAGATTCTGCCAGTCTGTTTCTTTTCTGAATTTTCCCTTTCTCCCTTCCCTTATTATCTTTGGATCCTAAAGAATCACTCTCTTACTTTTTGACTGGTTTTGTCTGTAGACAAAACCTGGGTTGGTAGGTTTAAATCAGCCTAGATAGAGTGAAAAATCTTTGATCTACGACTATGACTTTTTCCAAATGATTTGCTTGCTGGGACAGACACTATCCATGCCCTTTCACTTTGCTATCAGATAGGTGCACACAGAGGACCTGAAAGGCTACCAGATGCAGAGTTTAATCATCTTATTAGATAAGTGAAGGGTTCCAACCTTACTTAATTAGATCTTATATTTTTAATAGTTATTTGTTCTGTTGGTTATTTAACCTTGATGGTTAAATGTTCTACAGATCTAATCTTTCCTTCAAATTAGTCAAAACTTTCTATAAATTGTATTGAAAATTAATGAAATACAAAGCTATGGTTTTTTGTTTTTTTTTTTTAATGTAAGTTTGTTGGCTGTCACATAGCTTACCTGGATAGATAAGATAAAGGGAGACATACATTACATTTAAAGTCGGTCAGTTGTGTCCGACTCTCTGCGAACCCATGGACTATAAGTTCCATGGAATTCTCCAGGCCAGAATACTGGAGTGGGTAGCCTTTCCTTTCTCCAGGGGGTCTTCCCAACCCAGGTCTCCCGCATTGTGGGCAGATTCTTTACCAGCTGAACCATAAGGGAAGCCCAAGAATATTGGGGTGGGTAGCTTATTAAAGAGTGTTAGTCTAGGGGATAAGAAGCCCTGAATTTTTACCCTTCCTTGGTTACAAGTTGTGTGAGTGACCTTGATCAAGTCATTATCTCTACTCATATTTTCTCCATTGTTAAATGAGGGGACAGATGAGGAGTTTTTCTGCCTCTTCTAGATAGTCAGAAATCTATAATTGCTTACCCCAACATGATCAGAGTTGTTGTTTATATCTTTAGCAGTTGATTTTAAATCAGAAATCTTTTTGCACACATTTAGAGTTTCAGTGCTTTTCTGATACAACCATCTGAAAGTTTTCAATGTGAAAATAATCACACAAAAAAAAAGCTTACAAATGGTTATAGTCCATATTTTAGACTTTAGGGCAGAATGCAAATTATAGATTGAAGACAGTTGTGAGGGACATCCCATTAACAAGTTGGAATAAATTCTAAGAGTATGCTAATTATTGCTTGATAAGAGTTGGATCACAGAAATGTGAAAATGAAACAGGCTGTGTATTTTTATATATTTAACAAAACTGTATGTGTTTAAAAGTGTACACCGTGTTGGCAGGTGTGTTTATTTCCTCAGGCTGCTGAATTGTCTTTCAGTGTTTCTGATATTTTCACTAAGATTAGCTAATCTGTAAATATTGGTTCTTGAAGCCAAATAAAGTTCAAGTTCACAATGAACTTAAAGGAATGTTCAGTCTTCTCTTTAGAGAAATGACGTTGCTTTAAGCAACCATAACATTACCATATTTATGTTGTGATAAAAGATAGACCCAAGCAGGGAAATGGTTTTCAAAACATGAGTCACTAAAGTAAGTTTTATGCTACTTTCTCATGGTTTTCACTTGTTTTCATCAGAAGATCTGACAAGCATAAAAGTGTTAACATCTTTTACTTTACAGATGTTCTTAGTTTTCCCTCAAACTGTAAAAGATGCTATATCAGACTAGCATGGTAGGAAATAATTTCAACACCTCCCTTCACTTATGCAATAACTTATTATTTGTCTGAGCTTGTGGATATTTTTGGAGAGAGGGAAGTGAGACAGGAAAAGACAGCATACTGAGATCTAATTGTTCTCATTTTGAGTTATAGATCAATCAGTCTGTCTGCTTTATTATAAATTCACTCTAAAATAGCTTTTCAATGGGCATAGTTGAGTTATTTTTATGTCTATATTGTATCCTTTGGAAATCCCTTGTTAATGTAGTAGGCATGGCAGGTGACCACCGAGAGAGTTGCTGATGGACACTCTGTGGGTTTGCAAAGTGCAAGCCTAAAAGACTAAGAGACGAGAAATGTATTGCTATTTGTGAATTTATGTTTTATCTCACTTCACTTGAAAATTTATGAGTAGCGTGGCTTAAGGGTGCTGGAGTTGTGTGTTCCAGGGCTTGCCCCTACTGATAACACCCTTGTTGGCGTGAAAGTGCAATGCAAATTATGACAGTTACAACCTTCTGTTTTGTTTAACCTGTCAGTAGATTTCCTGGCTCAGTGCTGAGGGCAATGGTGTGTTCAGCTAGTCCATATTCGCCTAAACTTAAAAGGTCAGGTTTCTACAGGCAAGCCTAGTCAAAGCCTAATTGATGAGGAGGGCAGAGAGACAGAATTTACTGTTCTGTTGGCTAGTTTCATATCGTTAGGTTGTCCTGAAAGCATCAGGCAGTCACAGCCCCTTTCATGTAAGTGCTGACCCTAGACAGGAGCTGACAATCAAAGGAGGCAGCCACAGGAACCAGTGCAAGTAGGCTATTGATTTTTCAGTTAGGTCTAAGTAGTTTGTAGTATGGGTAATGGGTGACAGAGGCAGGTATGTCATTATCAATGAGCTCCAGAACAGTCGCCACAACCCTCTCTCATATTTCCTTCAGCCCTGACAGTATACTTCCAGGGCCAGTCAATAAATCGCCCAACCCTTAACTGACAAGTGACTTGGAGGTTTAGGTTGAGGGGTGGAAGTTACAGAGCTAACTCCCCTACTTGAACACGTACTGGATCTCGGAATTAGTAATTATGTTGTAAGCTTTGGAAATTTTGATTTGTAAAATTCTGTGCAACTCAGTAGAGTTTACTTTTAAGCTTTTGAGAATTCAAAAAGCATTTTTACTTTGTTTAGAAATTAAGAAATGTTTGTAAAGATAACCTGCAAGCACAATTAGGTTATTGCATGGTTTTGCTTTTAATTTAGACTAGATCCTTGCTTATTCATGATAACTCTGAACTTATAAAAGTTTAGTAGTTAGAAATTGCCCCTAAAGATCCTTTTTAAATCCTAATTTCTTCTGAAATGTTTCGACTGCAGTAGAAAAAAAACTCGAACCATTTGTAAATGTGATGTATTAGACACTAAGCAGTTACTATTTGACCTTCAAATTTGTTTTATATTACTTTTCACAGAAAAATAGTTAGGAATTGAACATTTAATGATTAAAGTTTGATAAATTATGGTTGTTTCTGAATTTAAAAAGTGAGGCTGATACTTTTTTAAAAAGCCTTTTGTATAGATATTTACACTTAAAGGCAAGTACAGTGCATATTCATTTAAAAGTGTAACAGGTTTTGATTAAAAGTACACATGTTCTAAAAGGGATATAAGATGATATAAGAAATATTTTAAATTTAAGCCAACATCTACTTTGTTATAAAATTTAAGTAGTATAAAGAGAAGATATTATTTATAACTAGAAAGTGGGAGTTTGGATTGTACCAGGATCCTTGCAAACTATCACATGCTTACATTTTTTTTTGAAAACTTTAAACAAATTGAAATAAAACAGAAAAGTAAATGTTTTTTAAGACTTCCTTAAATAACTTATCGCTCTGATATCTTGTTTAACACTGTGATATTGTACAGAACTGCAGTTTGAGTCTGTAGTATCATCTAGTCATGGGGTACCATGCATGGCCACATGAATCACTTTTTTTTTTTTTTTGAATCCCTTTCAGTTGTCCGGTGCAACTGAAAATACCATCGCTCGGCCCCGCTCTTATTTTTCTCACGTAACCAGCAGGTTAATGCACACTGATAGTACGGATGCTTAAATATTTTCTTGAGTTTGCAGTGACATGTCTGGGTGAATACCCCTGTCTTCCTTCTTAAGAAATGAAAAAATACACAATTGAAACATAGTGAAAGATGGCTACTATTGAAATGTGACCATCTTAGTTTTAAAGAAGCTTTCATATTATGTGATTAATATTTAGAGGAATTTTATTTAGGTCTCTGGCTTTAGTCCTCCTTTGAGATTTGCAGATTCTTTAAAGCAAGATTCCTTGTAGAGTCATCGTTTTCTCCCTGTTTGTTGCTCATTCTCTAACCTGTGTTTTTCTGCTGGATTAGATAAAATATTTAGTGAGAATCTTGTAACCTCTATATTGTCAGCTATGTTATAGGTACAGTGTCTTTTGCTGTATTTGAAATCTTTCCTGAATGCAGAGTTTTATAGGAATGTAAAAAAAAAAAAAGCTGAAGAAAGGGGGACAAATTAAATTTTCATGAAAGAAAATCCTAATCAGCAGTGACAGTGTAAGAGAAAGATGATTGCCACTTGGTCATTGTGGAGAGGCACTTAGATTTGGTGTCAGTGCTTCTGTTAATGATGACTAATGTCTTTCTTGGAGCAAGTGCATGCTCCAACATACTGCTACAGCCCAGAGAGAGGGCTCAGCAATAGGCAGCACTCGGCAAAAGCATTAGGTGTCCTAAAACAAAGGCTTTTTAATGCAATCAGTTTGACAGTCTCTATTATTAGAAGAATGCAAACATAATTCTAAGGCATTTGTCAGCACACTTTAAGTTGTTATAGGTCCAGTACTAAGAGATCTTATTTTAACATTAAAATGTAAAGAATCTGAGCAGTGTTAATAAGATATGCTCCCCCATTTTGTCACTTATGGAAATGGGCACACGTGCTGCCATTGCACAAAATCACTGGTGTTAAGAAAGTTTTAAAGAGAGAGAAACACGCAGCAGACTTTTTTTCATACTGCATCGCCGTGTGTTGAATAAATGCTTTATAGCTAACAAAAAGAGAATGAATGACTCAAAAGGTCTTTTTAGATCTTTTAAAAATACTGCTTACGAAAAGAAGATGACATGTGTTATTTCTTCGGTATTCCCCCAAAGTGTAAGACCTTTCAGAAGGGCATTCGCAATGCTTGTCATATTTTTTCATATACATCTTACTGGCCTGACATGTCTTGAGGACCATGAGAACACAGATGTCATTGCATTCAGACAACGCTAATTACTCTGGGATTTTTGCAGCCTCAGTGCCTGCATGTAACTGTCGGTTATGATTGTTCATGCAGCCTACAGTGGGGACACTTTGCACGTGAAAATAGTGAGACACAAAAATTTTGAGACAGGCCTTTTAGTCCCCTATTGTTCTCCAATAGAACTTGGAAGAAAAAAATTCCTGACACATCAATTTCATTCAGTGTTTTGCATTTGAACCATGTTTTGGCAACATTTTCCTTTCTAAACTAAGTATGTTATGCTTTAGTGTTCAGTGAAATCTATTATCCATCTGTTTCTTAAGCTTTTGGTACAATCTTCTACATCATTTTGTCTTCAAGCTTCATGGGAAATTTCTTTATGTAGTTTATAGTTTGAGAGAAGCACTAATTGTGATATGAGTCTTTCCGAAATGACATTGAGAAACAATTAATATGTATGATGTGTTCTTCTGATGTGTGATTTAATGTTTAATGAGAAGCTGTAGCAAATATGGTTAGTCTCAATGTCGGTAAGTCCAGTCTTACGCTTTTAACACAGGTCAGTTCTTTTCTTTGTTTAATTTTCTCTGTAACGTTCTGGATTTCAGTTGATGATTCATGGTGTTTAGGTGCTTTTGAAGTGTCAGAGGTCAAATGGTGGTCAGATCTGGGCCCTCCTTACTAAATGTGAAGACCAAATCCATGTTTTGATAGAACAGCCTAATCTGTGTTAATCACTGATGGAAAATAAAAAACTCCAGTAATGTAACTTCAAATGCTGATGAAGCAGAAATTGAAGCAGCTTAATCAAAGATGTATGATGAGATAAAACTGCAGTCTCTGCTGTACAGTTATAGTAATTATGACTAATGAACCGTCCAGTCTGGATGAAATGGCATGCCCACAGGGACTGTGTCCAATCAGTTGTGACTTAGGCAAGCTGAACAAACCATTGTGATGAGATTCCAAATTCTATACTGTTAGAAGTATACTCTTCATTATTAGTTTAACTTTCGTTAGGGTGACATACAGTGGTTGGAAGTTATTTAGATTTTGTTAAATAGAGATTATAATTCTCTTTCTCTTTTCATATACTTATTTAAAACACGCATTTGGTGTGACCTCTGGTTTACCTCTCCTCTCCTAAACACATTTAGATCACTAACACCATTCTATGACTTCCTACTTTTTCTTCTGTTGTACTACTTTTGAACACTCCCTCCTTTTTAGAGCTGTTGTTTACTTTTGCCAGGGATTATTGTTCACTAAGTGGATATTGACGAGATGCTTTTACAATAGTAATAAGACATATGAGACAGTTACTCTGTGTAAGCACTATGGTGAGTGCTTTCTCTGTGTTAACTCACAAATCCTCCCTACAGCCCTTTAAGGTGCAGATGGAGAGAGTGAGATGCAGAAGGTAGAGTACTTTGCCCAAGGTTACATGCTCTTATAAATGTTGAATTACCTTCTGGAGGTCAGTTGTATTCTTCTAGCCCTAATGTATTTCTAAATTATTCTCATTTTCCCTTTTTCCAGCCTGGATTAGTTTTTTGTTCTTACTGGTTTTCTGGCAGCTGACAAAACTGCTAGGGTATTGTAAATCTGAGGGCTCATGTGCAAGTTAGTCTAGCATAGGTTTCCAGGTGCCTAAACTTAAATTATATTCAAGTCCCTAAACTCCCTCAGTTGGTAAGTTTTTAAGTGATTAGTTCTTTCAGGATGGAGTTTAGGAATGTGTGCTTTTGATATGAATGTATATCTAAAATGTAATAAATGCATCAATTTGATTCACTCTTAAAATTGTAAAATCTTTTAAGTTGTAATAAGAATACAGTTTGTTCACTTAAAAGAAGATAAAATAGTGTTAGTAAAATAAGCTTGGTTGGTTCTCTTCCGAGATTATCTACACTGACCTTTTTTCATCCTACCAAGTATAGCCCTAATCTTAATGATTTCTTATTCCCAGCATCTTACATACTACCTTCTAGATAGTGCTTTCCTGGTGGCTCAGACGGTAAAGCGTCTGCCTGCAATGCAGGAGACCCGGGTTTGATTCCTGGGTCGGAAAGATCCCCTGGAGAAGGAAATGGCAATCCACTCCAGCACTCTTGCCTGGAAAATCCCACGGACGGGGGAGCCTGATAGGCTACAGTCCATGGGGTCACAAAGAGTCGGACACGACTGAGTAACTTCACTTTCACTTTTAACTTTCTAGATAGTAGGTATTCAGTAACTGTTTGTGGAAAGAAGGAGGTATCAAAGTAAGCATGGGAACTTTTCATTGATTCAGTAATTGAGTGATTCTGTCAAATACCTGCATTAATTCTAGTTCCTTTGACAAATTTTTACTTATATGGATAGAACAAAACAGGCTTTCATTATGTCATTGTTCTTCAGCATTTAGAAAACTCGACCTAATCAATTTTGTTTTCCACTGACCCTCAGTCTGAAGTTTTTGTCTTTCCAGGCTGACATCCTTGCATTTATCATGTAATATCCCACAGAGAGCTTTCTTTGAACTCATATTCTAGTTACCATCAATCTCAAACAGTTTTTCATTTTTGTTGTCTTCTCTATGTCATTATCTATGTATTCTTCTCCCTTTATTACCTTAACAATGTGAAAAGTTATTGAAAAGCAGGTAACATTTTGCTTATTTGGTGGCATTGCATGACTCGATACATAGTACGTGCTCCAGAAATACCTATAGATTGGTCAGTAACTTCGGTGCCCTCCTTTTTCTACCAGGTTTCTTTCCATAACCAAGGTCAGATTTTCAGTGTGAGATTTCTAGAGGCAATGTTTTAAAACTCTGTTAGAACTCAATTGAAATGAGATTTACACAAACATATTGAGCACTTATTCTGTGCCAGGCACTGTACAAAGCACTTCCATTGTCTTAATCCTCTCAGTAAATGTATGAGTTGTAACCTATTATTATCCCTATCTGTGTAGTAACCAAGGCACAGATAAATAACTGGATTAATTCTAAAGCTAGGAAGTAGCAAAACATGACTTGCGAAGATAATGACAGTTTTTTTTTAAAGCAGTTTTTTTTTTTTTTTTGTATCCTTCCAATGCCATGCTCTTTCTGTTTTTTAATGTCCTTTCTGCATTTGTCTATGATGGTTTCTGAACTGCTGCTTTCCTGCAGCTTAAGTGATACTTTGCAAACCTCCTTATCCTTACCTTCTCAAGATACTCCAAAGTCCTTTTCTTTCCCACTAATTTTCAGAAGAGGAGAAAGCTTGGTATATACTACTCTGAAATGTGACATGATCAGACAGTGCAGACAGATAAAGAGACCCTAGGCTTGTGTTTCTGTTTGTTTTGCTTTCCTTTTTAAATTCATGGAGGACCAAATAGCAGTTGTCATTATCATCATCTTATGCAAGTTTTAAGAGATGGTTGCAGTGTAAACTGTTATGTAGTCTGGTTAGGAAATTTCCAAAGTGATACATACTAAATCATTAGAAAAATGCTTGAAATGTAAATTTGGTTTTAAAGTGATTGGTAGTTATACCCATGGCTGTTTGTAAAAAGGAAATGGAGTTAATAAAATGCATATTTTATATTTAGGAAACATTGTGGCTTATAATGAGTCTTTATATAAAATTGAAACCACTGTGTTATCAAACAGGAAGCAGTTTACCAAATACAGTAAGCTCTCAGAAGTAAACTGGCATCAATTTCAATTTCTTTTTGGATTTCAGCTTTTACCTGGAAGTTGATGGCATTCTCTTTTATAAGCACTGCAATACTTTGTGTATTTTTAAAACTCATATACATATATTTGGCTTGCAGGAATTTAGTTATTCAAGTTCTTCCTTATTCAATAAAGATCAATTCACATTTAACCAAAAAATTTTTCATGGTAATTACTATTTGTATTACTGTAAACATTTTAGTCTGAAATCAATATCAATTATTGATCTTCTTTGAACTTTTAAAATTTAAATTACTTTGCAGCTTTTCCTAAATAATTTAATTGGAAATCTTTAATTAGAAGAAAGTCCAATAAGATCCTAAAATAACTTTTTTTTTTAAATGAGTCTGTTTCATTTTATGGTTTATTAAATCACATTTTATTCATTCATTAATTATTTTATACCTTTGACTCTTTCAGATATAATTTAGATATAGTAAGTTAATATTCCAGTCTCATAAAAATGCCATATGATTCTGTGATTCTTTTTTACAAGTTTTTTATAAGGGAATTGAAGTGACAGATTTATATAATTAGAGCATTAGTCATATTTAAAGTATTTCAAGAGAAATTTTAAGTGAAAAAATAACACAAAATCACTTCCGCTGTGATTGTACATACATTAAGCTTATGTTATATTCATGAAGAAAGACTTGAAGAGAAGGAGCAAAAAAAGAGCATAAAATGGAATAGTTAGAATAATAATGGTTAACTTTTAAGGGATTTAATTTCCTTCGTTATTTTATTAATATTTATTCAGCAAATTTAAATATTTGTATATGTAAATAAATAACTTTGAAAATCTAATTTGTTTTTAAATAACTCAGGTTGTATAGCTTTACCATATTTTATTGTCTTTTGTATATTAAAGAATTAAACCAGGTTTCCATTATGTGCTGTGTATACTTTGCCATGGGAATTGTCAGCTGGAATTACCTTGAGAATTGTCATATAAAAAATATATGTAAAACCGTAATTCATATGCTGCTCCTCTACAGTGTTGTGTGTGATCAATACGGAACGTAGGGTAGGGACTTCCCTGGCGGTCCAGTGGTTAAGACTGTACTTCCACTCCTTGGGATGCTGGTGTAATCCCTGGCCAGGGAACTAAGATCCCACAAGCCCCGTGGCAGCTCCCCGCTCCCGCCGAAAAACCACACATTCCTGTCTTACTGGAGCTCCCTGGTGGTCCAGGGGTTACGACTGTGAACTTCCATTGCAGGGGGCAGGGCGTGTCTTCAGTCCCTGGTCGGGCATGTGCTAACAGTGTGGCCAAGAATTTTTTTAAATAGTTTGAGAAAAAAAAGCCTTTTTCACTCCTGTGATTATATGATGCTAATTGATAAGTTTTATTATTGTTATATTGCCAAGATCTATGCTTATATACAAATTTGTAATAAGATTGAAAAAGATTACTTCCTAACAAACCCAATTCTGGGCAGCAGGGAAACAGAAATGAATAAGATATAAGACATAAGACATCTTATTCATAAGAAATGAATGAGACATACTTTTGAATATCTCAGAGCTCTCAGTTAATAATATTTGTACTGTTTAAGTGTTTGAAGGCTTTAATGTATTGAATGCAGGTAAGTTTTAAGAACATGTATTGCATATTAAATGTCTATTGTTTGCTGTTTCAATACTTCGTGCTTTTTGACTTTGTTTTGTTCTCGCTGCTTCCTATAACTTTCACACTATGAAGTTAAGAGCTTGTTTCCTCACGTGTCCGTTAAACAGTTACTGAGAGCGCACAGGGCAGGGGTGCCTACCTGCAGGGAAAGTGAATATGCACTTACATTGCCATTTATCACAGCTGCCTATAGCAGTGTGCCTATACTATCGTTAACTTTGCTTCTTTCCTATTCAAGTTGGCACATAGAGTAAATGTACTTTGTGTTCAGTAAATTCCCAGAAAAATTCAAGGTTCCGATTGCAAATAGAGGGAGAAATATCCTTGGAAAACAGCCAGTGAATACTCAGCAACAGTGAGAAGAGCTGAGGTGAGCAGACTATTACATGCTGATTGGTAGATTTGCAGACAAGGAAAAAAGGCATTGAATAGCTTTGTGCATTTAAGGCCAGGCTTTCTGCAAGAACCAAGATCTTTCTGAAGTGTATAAAGAATACTAACAGGAAAGAATTAAAAGGGGGACTGAGTGGGAAGGAGAATAGTAGAGACTGAGGCACAGTCAGTGATGTGGAGAGTGATGAGAGCAAAGTCATTCACAGTAGAGGAAGAACAGTCAGAGACAGATGATAACGCAACAGTCTCATTGTCGAAAGATCACATGGTGAAGACATGGCAACTCACTCCAGGATTCTTGCCTGGAGAATCCAACGGACAGAGGCGCCTGGCGGGTGCCGTCCATAGGGTCATAGAGTCAGATTCTACTGAAGCGACTTTGTGCGTGTGTATAGGTAGATGGATAGATAGATGGATGGGTAGTGTGTGCCCCCAGTCATGGTGTGTGTGTATGTGTGCTCAGTATCTTAGTTGTGTCCAACTCTGTGCAACCCCGTGGACTGTAGTCCGCTTGGCTTCTCTGTCCATGGGATTTCCCAGGCAAGATTACTGGGGTGGGTTGCCATTTCTTCTTCCAGGGAATCTTCCGTACCCAGGAACAAACCCTCATCTCTGGTATCTATGACTGTGCCACCTGGGAAACCCATATATGTATTTATTACACATCCCTGATGGCTCAGATGGTAAAGAATCTGCCTGCAATGCAGGAGACCCAGGTTCCATCCCTGGGTCGGGAAGATCCCCTGGAGAAGGGAATCAGAGGAGTCCATGGGATCACAGAATCGCACTTGACTGAGCGACTTATGAAGCTTCTCAATAAAGGAAAAATATATATCTATTAGTTTTGTATTGCTGCTGTAAAAATTACCAAAAAATGTAGTGGCTTGAACAATACATGTCTCCCTGGGCTAAAATAAGGTGTTGGCAGGGCTACATTCTTTTCTAGAAGCTCTGGGGGAAGGATTTGTTGTCTTGTCTTTCTACCTTCTAGAGACCTCCCATATGCCTTGGCTCATGGCCCCCTTCCTCCACCTTCAAAGTCAGATACCATTGGTTGAGTGCCTTTTCCATCACATTGCTCTGACCTACTACCCTTCTGCCCCCCCTTCCACTTTGCAGGACCCCTGTAATTACATTGGGTGCACTGGATAATCTAGGTTAATCTTATTTGGGGGTCGGCTTATTATTAACCTAATTCTACCTGCAACCTTAATTCCTTTTTGCCATGTAAGAGACCATATTCCTGGGTTTCAGGTGTTAGAATGTTGACATCTTTAGGAAGGAGTGTAATTCTGCCTACCAGAGTACCATCATGGTTTAGAAAGATTTTCCCCTAAAGGAATACAGTGTTATTAAATCTTTCATTATTTAGAAAAAGTTCTCATTTAGGATAGTTCTTCACTGGTTCCAGAATAACACAGTTACATTGTGTTGAGTAGACTAAAAATATGAAGCCTGTGACAAAATTCTCGGGAAGAATTTCATTATTTGTAATTTGAAGTAGAATATCCTTCTTTGTAAATTGTTATTGTAGTTTCAGGTAACACTTACTATTGGTAACTGGTAATTCTTTTAATTGCTAATGGTTTGAATTATGACTATAGACCTATGTGCTGTTCTCCTAAGTGTCAATTTAGAGTTCTTAATGGTTGAACTAGGAAAACTCCTTAAAGAAGAGGCCAAAGCTGTGTTTGTGATACTCTGTAAATATATATCTTTCAGAGGTAATACTGAAATCATAGTTGGAGGTCAGTCATTGTTACCCTTTTCCAAAAATATCCTTTATTTCATATGAAAAAGTAACTATTTCTGGAAAATATTCCAAAGCCCATACTTCACTAATGTTGGCTCAGGCTTATGAGATATATGTCATATGCTTATCTTACATGAAACGCAGAACATGTTCTTTTAAAAGACTTACTTGAATATATCTACCTCTAACATTTTGCCCCTTTTGTTTTAGCATTTACTCATCATATTCTCTTTCCATATATATATATATATTTATATTTATATGGGGGTTATAAATATATATGTGTGTATAAATATGTGTGTGCGTGCTAAGTCACTTCAGTCATGTCAGACTCTTTGTGACCCTGTGGACTGTAGCCTGCCAAGCTCCTCTGTCCATGGGATTCTCCAGACAAGAATATTGAAGTGGGTTGCCATGACCTCCTCAAGGGTATAAATATGTATACGTATATAAATGTACACTTTTTTCTCCTATACCCTTTGTATACAATATGCTCCTTTATTCCTAAATGCTTCAGTGTATAGTTCTAGGAATAGGCATATTATTTATATAACCACATTAATTATCAAATTTATGAAATTTGGCATTGTTATACTACTTTAATATACCATCCATATTTCACTTTCATCAGTTGACCAAATAATGTTTTTCTTCCGGTGCAGGATCTAGTCTAGGATTAGGCATTACATTTAATTTCTTTAGTCTCCTTTAATCTGAAACATTTCCACAGCTTTTCTTTGTTTCCTTCTCACATCAAGAATTTTGGAGAATAGAGTTCCCCCCTCACTTTTTAAGAAGAATAATAACTTATTTGGATTTATATATTCTTATGATTTAGGTTTAAGTTATGCATCTAGTTGGCATATTGGATAAGTCATATGTCTTTCTCAGAATTTCACATGCAGAGGTATACAGTATCCATGTGTTCTTCAATGCTGATTTTAATTTTGATCAGTTTGTCAGGGTGTTGTCCAATATTTTCAGTATGTTTATTATTTTCTCCTTTGCAATTAGGAAGCAGTCTGTAGTGAGACCATGAAAATATCCTACTTCTCATCAAAATTTCTTCCCCTTAGTCTCAAAGAATCATGTCACACTAAATGAGAGTCTGAGACTTCAGTATGAACTCTGTGTTTACCTGCTTATAGATAGAAATGGATATATACAGAAATAAGTTACAGATATGTGTCTTTACATGCTGCTGCTAAGTTGCTCCAGTCGTGTCCAGCTCTGTGCAACCCCATAGACGGCAGCCCACCAGCCTCCCCTGTCCCTGGGATTCTCCAGGCAAGAACACTGGAGTGGGTTGCCATTTCCTTCTCCAATGCAGGAAAGTAAAAAGTGAAGTCGCTCAGTCGTGTCCGACGCTTCACGACCCCATTGACTGCAGCCTACCAGGCTCCTCCGTCCATGGCCTTTTCCAGGCAAGAGTACTGGAGTGGGTTGCCACTGCCTTCTCCATGTCTTTACATAGGTTAGTGTATATACATATATTTTTTAGCTTTGTCTGCTGAGAGGGTCTAGAAGCAATGAAACCCCAGTAGCAATGAGCATTCTCAGTTCCCAGATTTTAGTTTCTAAAGCCAGTCGCCCGTCAAAGGAACCAGGGCTCCTTAGAGAAATAGCTGATTCTCAGGCTAGGGCAAAGACTACAAGATGAGCCTGAACATACTGTAGTGCCCAGAAAGTAAGGGAGTGCTCACAAAGTAGAATGGGGTTATGTCGGAGGGACTTAGAGCCAAGTGTAAGAATTTCCAATTTGACCAACAAAACAAATAAATTAGTATTAGATTATAACCCAAAGTGTAAAAATTGAGTCCATATTGATATGCCTGAATACCTGAATGAATAGATAGGAAGGAAAAGAGAAATACGCCTTTCTGAAGAATTCCAACTAACTTAGTAGGTACTTGCTTCCCTGGTGGCTCAGAGATTAAAGCGTCCGCCTGAAATGCAGGAGACCTTGGTTTGATCCCTGGGTCAAGAAGATCCCCTGGAGAAGGAAATAGCAACCCACTCCAGTATTCTTGCCTGGAGAATCTCATGGACGGAGGAGCCTGGTGAGCTATGGTCCATGGGGTCGCAAAGAGTTGGACACGACTGAGCGACTTCACTTCAACTTGCTTCTAAAGAAAGTACACCATAACTCTGCACCCTTTGAGTGTGGGCTCTGTTTGGTAACTTGCTTCTGAAAGAGTGCAGTAGGGTATGGAGAGGGTTGAGTTATTGTATGATGGAGAACTGTCCAACATGTATCTTACCCCGGTGATCAAAGTTAGCATCATTAGTGATAAGCTGTGTTGATAGCATGTATCTGAATGGTGATTCTGATCTCCAGATTTGAGAACAGTGTCTGGCACAGAGTGGGCTTTCAAAACAATTTTTTTGAAATGAGTGAATGTGTAAATATTTTGCTTAACACATTGTCTATGATGTAAAGAAAGCTCATTTTTTTCTTGCTACCCTAGTAAATTTTCTTTTTAAAGTAATAGTGAACATTATTTAGAAGGGTTGCTATTGCCTTATGCAGAGTGTTACATTATTTACAAGCCTCACTGGTAGTAGAATTTTTTTTAAAGAATTTAACATATTATGGGAAAATTAGGGTTAGAAGAACTAAGATCAGCAATGAACCTATATAAAAGCCCTTTTGATTATTGTTATATTTTAAAAATATGTTGATGAGGTTTTTAAAGGAAATATCAATAGTATTTCATTTGTTGTTCAGTTGCTCAGTCGTGTCCAACTCTTTACAACCCCAGGGACTGCAGCATGGCGTGCGTCCCTGTCCTTCACCATCTCCTGGAGTCTGCTCAAACTCATGTCCACTGAGTCAGTGATGCCATCCTACCATCTCATCTCTGTCGTCCCCTTCTTCTCCTGCCTTCAATCTTTTGCAGCACCTGGGCCTTTTCCAATAAGTCAGCTCTTCACATCAGGTGGCCAAAGTATTGTAGCTTCAGCCTTAGCCTCAGAATATTCAGGGTTGATTTCCTTTAGGATTGACTGGTTGGATCTCCTTGCAGTCCAAGGGACTTTCAAGAGTCTTCTCCAGCGCCACAGTTCAAAAGCATCAATTCTCCGGCGCTCAGCTTTCTTTTTGGTCCAACTCTCACATCCATACATGACTACTGGAAAAGCCATAGCTATAAGCTGGCAAAGTAATAGTTTCAAAGTAATATCTCTGCTTTTTAATATACTGTCTAGTTTTGTCATAGCTTTTCTTTCAAGGAGCAAATATCTTTTAATTTCACGGCTGCATGCATTTTGGAGCCCAAGAAAATAAAGTCTGTCACTCTTTCCATTGTTTCCCCATCTATTTGCCATGAAGTGATGGGGCCAGATGCCATGATCTTAGTTTTTTGAAAGTTGAGTTTTAAGCCAGCTTTTTCACTGCCCTCTTTCACCTTCATCAGGAGGCTCCTTAGTTCCTCTTCACTTTCTGCCATAAGGGATGGTATCATCTGCATATCTGAGGTTATTGATATTTCTCCCTGGAATCTTGATTCCAGCTTATGATTCATCCAGCTTGCCATTTTGCATGGTGTACTCTGCATATAAGTTAAATAAACAGGGTGACAATATACAGCCTTGATGTACTCCTTTCCCAATTTTGTACCAGTCTGTTGTTCCATGTTCAGTTCTAAATGTTGTTTCTTGACCTGCATACAGGTTCCACAAGAGGCAGGTAAGGTGGTCTAGTATTCCCATCTGTTTATGAGTTTGCCGGTTTGTTGTGATCCACATAGCAACCAGCTTTAGTGTAGTCAATGAAGTAGAAGTAGATTTTTTTCTGGAATTCTCTTGCTTTTTCTATGACCCAACGGATGTTGACAATTTGATCTCTGATTCCTCTGCCTTTTCTAAATCCAGCTCATTTCATACTTCTTTAGTTATGATTGATTCTGTGTTGTTAATTTCCATTTACCATTCTTCATTTGCTAAAAACATTTTAGGATTTCTCATGTCTATGGTTTCATTAGATGCTAATAATTTTCTTCTTTTTAGGGAGTAGAAAATAAGCAAAATTTGGAGTATATTTTTTGGTCTAATCTTTTAGCAGATTATTAAATTAAATTCTGATTTCTGTCCTAGCTTTTGTAATTCTTGTCTTTCTGATCATATTTCCTAGAGTTTGCTTCCTTGCTCCAGCTCAATGCCAGAAATGGCAAGAAATTTGAACCTTCAAGATTTATTTTATTATTTGAAAAGGGATGTGGGGGAACCTCCCTTTAATCAAACTACCTGTGCTTATTTTTCTTCTTCCATTTTGTTTCCTCTCCCTGTCAAACCCACAGTTTTAGAGTCTTGGTTCTACCATAACATCTTCTTAGCAAGATACTTTTCTTCCTCATCCTCTCTCATGCACATCTCTCTTTGCTAAGACACCAGCTGGATGTCAATCAGAAGGTCCTGCCTTTCTATTACATGTATCTTGTTATTCATTCCACAGATATGCTCAATATACAGCCACTAATAAGTCAGCTAATGGTGAACTTTTGATAATTTCCTGTAAACATTATATAAATGTGGAGTTGATTGTCAAAGGAACAGACATTTCTTTTAAAATTAGGGCAGCTTACTAGGGGCTTTGACAAGTGTGTCTGTGTATATATAATTGTAGGGTACACAATTTTAAACCCCAAGCATGATATTAAAAATTTTAAACTTTTTTTCTGGTACTTAAAATGTAATTTTGTTGTTAGTTAAAATGCCACTCTGATATAAAATATATGAGATCCTTACTGTTTGAATCCAGCTTTGCCCTCCAAGTTTTATCAGTTGTTCTGATTCAATATGTTTATCCATATATATAAACTGTACACATTTAGATATTTGTTTACATATTTATTTTGTTGTAAATATTTTATAATGTAGCTGAATATCCAGTCTTATACACAGTCTGGATAATCCCATTGTGAGAAGCCAAGATAATGATAGAGTCTTTCAGTGAAAGAACTGTTTTCCATATAAGGTTAATTGCCTCTTACTGAGCAGCAAATAAAGGCTTGAAGTTTTTATTTGATGCCCTGCTACTGCTACTGCTAAGTCACTTCAGTTGTGTCCGACTCTGTTCGACCCCATAGACGGCAGCGCACCAGCCTCCCCCATCCCTGGGATTCTCCAGGCAAGAACACTGGAGTGCTTTGCCATTGCCTTCTCCAATGCATGAAAGTGATAAGTCAAAGTGATGTCGCTCAGTCGTGTCCAACCCTCAGCGACCTCATGGACTGCAGCCTACCAGGCTCCTCTATCCATAGGATTTTCCAGGCAGGAGTACTGGAGTGGGGTGCCATTGCCTTCTCCTTTGATGCCCTAGAAACAGTAACTTATTATGAATGAACACCCAAATGGAAGATAACTTTTAACTCATCAAAGTTTTTGGCCAACCATCTAAAAGTAAAACATTACGTGTAGAAACTTAGTTGAAGTTGTAAAGAAGCATAAATGCACATGGAGTGATTAAATTATATTTTACTCTGATATTTACCTACTTACCACTGAGATTTACATACTAACTAACCTGTTAGTAAAATGCTGCAGAGGAAAATAGAAGTTGATTTCTTAATTTTCATAAAGTTCCAAAATAGTACTCATTACTTTTATATTCTAAATATGTTTTAATAAGTAAGTCACTTTATTGAAGATACTTGTTATAGATTCTAATATTCCTGAATCCTTTTCTTGTTCTTTCCCCATAGTTGGATTTTTTTTTTTTTAAAGTGAGTCAGCAATCCTTCAGAAGATGTTTTGGGGTATCATAAATGGAACAATTAGGTAACCCCTACAATAGAACTCATGTACTCTTGTTATTTTTAAAAAATATGATTTATATAAAATACTTTTACTTGTCCAATTAAAGATTGTTCTTGAAATACATGATACTTAGTTTTGCCTTGTATGAAATTTTAACATAGGCGTTCATGTATTTATGAAGCCTCTACTAATATGCATGACATTTTCCTAGGAACTGAGCTCAATTTGCTAAAAAACAATTCTCTGCTGTAATAAATTACCCCAAACCAATTTGTTTATTTTTTGTTGACTCACTGTGTCTTTCATGGATTGAGAGGGCCTACAAGGGCTGTGATAGCCATGATTCATCTTTATCCTCTGACCTTGCCTTTTAGTACCTGCCCCTCACCCTTCATTCTTAGTGGTCTCAAGAATCAGAATCCCTCCTTGAAATGTGTGCTTTCTTTTCTATCATTCCTCCAAAAAAGGCTTTGTTCAGCTTTAGCAGAGGGATCTGGGGAAGTAGAATGGAAAACTGGTCAATTAAATTTTCACAAAATTTTTAAAGCTATAAAACCAGTTTTCAACTAATAAAATGCTTTTTAAAATATTAAAGGTGATAGAATTATACTAAATATGGTAAAATAATATAAAAATAGAGACCTTGAAAAGAAGTAGAAATCAATATAAACTGAAAAATTCATATATCAAAAAGTAAAATTTTAGTTCCATTTGTAATAGAGCAGGTACAGCCCTGTGATCTTGGCTTTGAAAACTGAATAGTTCTTGAAATGTTGATGAAAGGAATATAATATCTTAGAATAATATGTTCATTGAAGTGAAGTGAAGTCACTCAGTCGTGTCCGACTCTTTGCGACCCTGTGGACTGTAGCCTACCAGACTCCTCCGTCCGTGGGATTCTCCAGGCAAGAATCCTGGAGTGGGTTGCCATTTCCTTCTCCAGGGGATCTTCTTGACCCAGGGATCGAACCCAGGTCTCCCACATTGCAGGCAGATGCTTTAACCTCTGAGCCACCAGGGAAGCCCAATATGTTCATTAGGAGAATATAATCATATATTTAATATATTCAAGAACAATATTCTTTATGTATTTATTACTGGTAAATAGGTAGTTTTGATCATTTAAGCAAGTTTAGCAGATAAACTTCTGGAAAGTTGGTCTCCTATCCTGTGGAAAACATTTGCAATACAGTAACTCAAGAACTTTCACAGAGCTTACTTTCTTTGGAGCTGTGTAACCTTGGGCAATTTAACAGAAGTTTTTAAGACTCAGTTTCCTCATGTGTGTAAAGTAGGTAATAGCATCTACCTTGTAGGGTTATTGAGAGAATAAAATGAGATAATTAACATATTATTGTCAGCACAGTGCCAGCCAGACACTTTCAATAAACGTGTATTTGTTAAGTTGTAATAAGGGTTCCAAAATGGAGGGGATTCTTTATGAGGATGTTCTTGAAATTAACTGAATAAAGAAAGTGTTTTCAATAGCACTATTAAATAAGTCACCAACACTGATTTATTTTTATTTCCTTTTCGTGAAGACTTGTAGCCTACACAAAGTAAGTGCCAGTTTCATTGGGATCTTCATCTCCTGGCAGTTTCCTTTCACAGTTCGCAATTGTTTTGATAAAGAGTATGTATATTTTTGAGAGATTAAAGTTGGAGCTACATTCTGGATTTCATTTCACTTTAGATGTTATATTTGGCACATTAAATATCTTTGATTCAGTAGGGGAATAACTATTAATAATTATGAACTGTAGCTCCATTTCACTGTAGAAGACACGCCAGATGGTTGGAAGTGCACTTTAGAAGGGGCAGAGGCAGAAGTACTATAGGCTAAACAAAGGCTATTTGGAGAAGGGGTGTGTATGGAAGAAACCAAGAGAATGGCTGGGTAAGGAAGATGACTGCTGGTTATTTGTATCCAATCCCCTGCAGAACGAAATGTAGTTTTGCTTAGAGACAAACTTGTCTTATAGCAGTGTTTCCAGACATGTATAGGAAGGAATTACATTAAAAAAGAAACTTTTTTTTTCTCTTTTCTCCTTACACATTTAATGGGGAAAATATGTATGTAGAGTAGGGAGAATATAAATGTATGTTTACATTTTCCATATGTTTACAGCATTCCACTTGTTCCCTGGCATAGTAGATATGAATTGAAGAAAAAGAAGGTATAGTTTGTTTCTAAAGCTAACACTTAAAACTGAAAATGTGAGTTGAAGAAAAAGTAAGTATAAGTTGTTTCTAAAGCTAAAACTTAAAATGTGAGTGTAAATGTATTGTTAGCCTTAGTATAAAATTTTATTTTCACTTTTGATTTGCCATTTTTTTGGAAAGTTACCTGTTTAAGGAAGCAATTCATTTGTGTTCTGGAGTTGATGAATTTAAGAGAGCCACATTTTAATCCTTGATTCCCTGAGGATTTTCTTTCACAATACCTTTCTCCTTTAAGTCCCTAAAACTACAGTCCTTTTGAGTGAATAGGGGCTATTTTATACACCACCCTGCTCCCAATCCAATTAAAGTTTCCATAATAGATGGATTAGGGAAAGTTTACTTCTTAGCAGAAATAAAGCTTTAGAAAAATGGTGCCCAGATAGCAAGGGGGAATGTGAGGGAAAGCGGAGAAAATTAAGGAGATAATGGTCAGTAATCTTAACTTGTCTGATGTTTGCGCTGTTCAAAATATATCAGACTTTTAAACTAAGGGGGACAATGCTTCAGATTCTTTAACCATTTTGTTGCTGAAGTTTGGCTGTCTCTTCAATTTTCTTCACTTTTGCTTTTGTTATCTGCATCTTGGGCAAATATGTCTAATCCTTTACTTCAAGTGTCTGTGTGTTTTGTCGCATTTTCTTTTCTTTTTTTTCATCTTTCTAAGTGTGAGTGATAGTGTTGGAAGGAGGTTAGGGAATGGAAAAGTTAATCTGGATAACAGTCTACTTGCATAATTATATAAAGAAATAACCTAATAACAGTGAGTATATTTCAGGTCTCATTTTTAAGGTGTATTTGTATATTTGTATTTCAGAAATTAAATAATTTGTTTAAAAAATACAAGTATTCTTTGGTAAATTTTGTTTCTGTTAGGCTCTAATAGACCAAATCAATATATTTGAGTATGGTGATTTACTTGGACAAAATCAATAAAATATAAATTCAGAATTGTTTTTGTTGTTGTTTAGAGATAATTATTACCTGTCTTTACAAGTCGGTGGAGTTTTTACTTCAACTCTCTCAACCTAAACTTTGGAAGATTTTAGTTGCTTGGGGAAATCTTTTTTTTTTTTTTAATCGAAAATCAACACTTATTAGCCAAAACAAAGAGTCAGCCAGAGAAATACCACCTTTAGAGCAGTTAAGTCAGGTATTTCCAAGTCTATGAAACAATAAGCAGTCATTAAAAAACAAAAAAAAAAAGCATTTACTATGTTATTATTTCTAAATTGGCCCTAGAACTTTCCTTTTTCAAGAATACTGGATTGTGGTAAGGCTAAATGTTTAATGAGTCTCTATGTTAAAGGCTACACTTATCTTCCAATTAACCCCAAGACCACTCTGGCATTTTTGTAAATCCACAGAAGTATTTTGAGTGAGGCCTAAAGGGTAAGCTGCAGGCTGCCTGTGAAAAATGTAAAAAGACTAACCTGCTAACAAACCCTGTGCAATGGGACAAAGAAAGTTTAATCCGTATTATGGTAAATGCAGGCTTAGTGTCCCCAAAGGCCTTTGCAGAGTGGAGCAAAACAAAGAAGGGGCAGCACTAATAAAAATCCAGTGCTTTTATTTTTATACACAAAATTGTTGCAAAAGAAAAACTGATAATAGCATTAAGAAAAGGTTTGAATGGTGGTTTTAAATATGATACTAAACATTGTATTTGTTCACCAATTGAATGCAGTTTGTTGTACATAAAGAAGCTAAAAGTAACATGTGCAGCGTGGCCATGTTAATATTGCTAAAGAAACCTTTAGTTGAATAGTATGATTTTGGAGTTTTATTTCAAAGTCATAGAATCGCAATAATATTCCTTTTGCAAAGTATATAAATACATCTTGTATATGAAAAATGGGGATTAAAAAGACTTCTTTTCTCAAGCTTTAACTGTAATCATTGTTTTATGGCTTCAGAACTTTTGCGATACATATGCTATTTATGGTTATATTTGCATCTTATAATGGGTAGGAATAAAGAAAACAGTTTTTTTCCTTTTCAAATTAACATTTCCCTCAAAAGGGTTATCTCTGAATTTTGGAAAGCCTAAATTTTATAACACTCAAAAATTAAGGATCTGGGTTATTTTTACTCTAGTTAGGTAACAGAATCATGAATAACTGTCCCGAAGTGAGTTTAGAGAATTTGGTTTCATTATTTAATCACATTTAACTGACTCCCGTAATGAAACCTTAGAGTTCTAATTTAACTTTTTATTTTCTTTAGTTTCTTAACCTCAAATTTGAAATTAAATGTTTGCAGTCTTAACCATTATTCAGATCATATATACCTATTAAAAAGCTTAAAAGAGTTTGAGATTATATAGCAGAAAATTCTTATTCATTATCTAATATAGGGTTAGGTAGTAAATTCTTTAAGAAAGAAAATAAAATATCATGTGTAGAATTTTGAAGTGAAATAAAATAATTCAGATGAACTTACTATTATCAGATATTGTGAAGGACAAAAAATTTCAGGAGATGTTCTGAGATTATAGCTGGGAGATCTTACAATATTTGAACATATTTTATGACTGCTTTGTGACATTCTTTTGACTATGAGTTTTTGTGGCTATTTTTAAATAGTATATTTCATATATAAGCCTCATTTTCTGAAATGAGTAAGCATTCTTTTTAGCAATTATAATAATATGTTAATTGAGATATTAATGAAGATGCTAACAATTCCTTTTATTATGAAGTACTTGGCATTTTTTAAGGGCTTTCACAAGCTTAATTTTGTTAATACCTCACAGCTCTCTGGGGTCTGTGGGACAGGCATTAATATTCCCTATTTTACAGATAAGGAGATTGAGACTTTGTGACCTTAAGCAACTTCTTGGCGTCATATAGGTAACAAGCTTGTGCAATTAGAACTCAAATCTAGGATACTGACTTGAAATTCCATACTACTTCCCAAAGTACCAAATTGATGCCATGTCCAAGTATGTCCCAGTTTCTTCTTTGCCTCCTCTGTTCCCTCCCCCATCTTCTTCCTCGTCCCCTCCCTCTCCCTTTCCTCTCCTTTCCCTTCCAGCTGTTAGAACATTTTATGTTCACAGAAAGGAATTTATAATGATGAAAAGATAATATGATATTTTAAATAGATATTATAATGCCTATGAGCTCTGCTTTGACTTGATACATATACATATATATGTATAAACACACATATGCCAATTTTAGAAATCAAATAATTATTGAGAATCAGGCCCTTATGTTGTAGACCTTGGAAATCCAACAGTGAGTAAGATAGATGCTGTTCTTCTTAGTGATACTCACAGACCTTATACTCCAACCGAGGGTGATCAGTAAGCAATTCAGTATATTACAGTCAATGTTATGGTAGGGGTGATGTGGATGTATATATCTTGTTGTCTGTATTGTGGGGGGGACAGGAGGAAGGAGGTCATGGAAGATTTCATTGAAGAAGTGACATTTTGACTGTGAACTGGAGGATGACCAGGAATCTCCTAGATAAATGAGGAAAGTACATTCAGATTCTGGGAAGTATACCCATTTGAGAGAACACTGAGATGGTTGAGATGGAGAAACAGAATCATAGTTGTGGTTGGAGCTTAGGATGTAGGAGTAGTTGGTTGGAGATGAAGATGGATGTATAGATCTAAGCTCAGTGAGCAACCATTGAAAAATTTTAGGCTGCTAACTAACCCAATGAGATTATTTAAAAGGTTAACTGAGATTGATATTTGTACTTTAAGTTTTTTCTTTGATTTACAGAGTTCCTTTTATATTATCTTTAAAACATAAGAATATATATTAATATATATTAGATATATTTATTGCCCTTTTATTATATAAATGGTATTTATTGAGATACTCTTTTAATATGACACTTCAAAAGATTAGGGCATGTCTGAGCATTTTGAAGTGATGATTGATATGCTTGCTAAATAAGAAATTAATTATTTGTAGTGTTTCTACTGTGAAAACCCTTTCTAGAGAAGCAGTCACAGATATGGTGACCATACATGTCTAATTTTCTAGAATTGATCCAGTGATTTCTAGAATACAAATATTTCTAGAATTGAAATATTTTTTCTTGTAGTCGGATGATTTGTCAAATGATATTTCCCCAATTTCTAGTTCAGAAAGCATTTACCATACATAAAAGTTTCTGTGATCACCTTGAATTTTTAAAAAGAAAAAAATGATATTTTTTATATCTTATGTTTCAAGAAAATATTTGTTAAAACAGATGAGTGGATAAGTGAGGCTACATTTCATTTTGTCTGAACAAAATGAAAAGGAGGGAGCACGGCAAATTTCATTCACATAACTGGCAATGGATAGTATCTCTTTTCTAGGTGTGAAATGTTATTCTTAGACATTAAACAAATTCAGAATGTATCCCCTAGTGCAAGCTGCATGCTGGCAGCAAGATATAGGAGTTCAATGTGTATACAGAGATAAGAATGACATGTAATTTGTGTTAGAATTTGACTGTTAATTGTGTATAAAGCTGGCCTTTTTGAGTCCAAACATTTGGCAGGGTTGTTAATTGGGGAAAAGAGAAGAAGTTTGAATAAAATTACATGTAGAAAAGGTAGACATTCACATAATTAGCAAAGTCCTTTCAATTAATAAGTATGTGTCGTTTTTCTGGAGCCTTGGCAGGTTAGTACTTTCATTTGTTTTTGATAAAACCAATGGCGATTCATTTGCATTGTGCTGTTTTTAGTGGCAAGACTCAGTCTAATTTTTGTCTAATTTTTTAATACCACAAGGTATCTTGAACATTCTTAAAGTTTTCTGTGAAACTTTAAAAAATGTATTTTTATTTGATTATGACTATGTTAATATCAAATTTATAGTTGAATGGAAATTCTGAAAAGATTGGGTAACTTCAAATTATAATTATTTTTGATTCTGCATTTGTCTTTTAAGGACAACCTTAGCTGTTTGTTATAGAAAATAGGAACTGTCTAGGCTTCATTTCCTTATAAGTTTTGTCGTGGCTTTATAAGGACGGGCTCATGTATGATTTGGTCATAATAGCCATTTCTAGGGTTTATCACAATATCTGGTGTACAGATAACTACTCAATGAAGATACCTCAAATGAAGGAAAAAGTAATGACAGTAACAGGAAAGAATACTTATAATACATTATGTGCTAGGAATTATGTATGTTAACTCATTTAATTTGTACAGTTGTAATTATTTTTAGTATTTTACAGTTAAAGAAAGGAAGGTCCTGTGAAATTATGAGTAATTTTCCCCAAAATTGCTAGTCATTTTGACCCCAGGCAGTCTGATTCTAGAATTCATTCTCGGTTCTGTTGCTTATAGGGCCATCTCAGTTGGGGAATGGGCCTCCTCAGTTGGAGGAAATGTCTGGAAACACCTTTGTAAGGGAGGCAGTGAATACATTTATTAAGATTTATTTCCAAAGTAAAAAGTTGGTTTAAAAGTACTATGGATGGTACAATACCATTGTAAAATGCAGTGGATTATTCAGACAAAATAATATATGCCTTATTGACTGATTTTGAAAAATGTAAGTAGAAACAACAACAAAGTTAAACATTTTAAATTCTTACCTTTTGCAAAGTAATTTATCCTGTCCTCAGTGTATATTTTTCTCCTTAGAGATGTTTTTCAAAGAGGAGTAAAGATCTATATTATGAAAAAAGAAATGGTTTGGATAAAAATAGTTTCAGAGACATATTTTAAGAAGACATTTAAGAAGGCAAGATTCAGCCTAAAAGACATATTCACACACACACACACACACACACTCTCTCTCTCTCTCTCTCTCTTTCCTAGAAGGTAATGCTGGCAATTAAATAAAATTTGGGCCAATAAGATATAGGTGGATATTGCTACCTTGGAGTTTTAGGAAAGCATTTTACTGGGGGCACTGGAGTTCATTCAGTTTTGCCCTTGTCCTTTTTCTTTGTATTCCTCCCTAAAACTTAAACGTTGGAACAAGTCAGGAAAATCAGAAACCTCAAGCTGTGCGTTCTTGAACCACTGATCCAATAACTGGCTCCCTTTGGATTACCTTTGTTACTTGACAAGAAAGAGAAAGTCCCTAATTTGCTTAAAACAATTTTAGTTAGATTTCGTGTGTGTGCTCAGTCACCGAGTCATTTCTGACTCTCTGCAACCCCACGGACCACAACCCGCCAGACTCTTCTGTCCATGGGGTTTTCTCAGGCATGAATACTTGAGTGGGTTGCCATTTCCTTCTCTGGGGGATCTTCCTGACCCAGGGATCGAGTCCACATCTCCTGCATTGACAGACAGATTCTTTACCACTGAGCCATGGGGCAAGCCCAAATTTTACCTGGTAGCCAAGTGTAACTGTAGTTGACTGAGCCACCATTTTATAAATTATCATTATGATTTCCCATGTTTTGTATTAGCAGTTGTAAGATTCATACTGAAAATCAGAAAACTAACTTTATCTACTAGTACATGTATCTGTTTTTTTTTTTTTTTATTAGAAAAAAAGCTAATTGGATGCTAATGGCTTGACAGCGTTGTGTTGGTTTTCTGCTGTACTCGGTTGTGTGTTTACGTGCATGTTCCCTTTCTGTGTGTCCCTCTCATCCACCCTGCCCCGTCCCTTCCCTCTAGATCATCTCAGAGCATCAAACTGAGCTCCCTGTCATACACCAGCTTCCCACTAGGTTTCCCTGGTTAAAACTTTTAGAGCAACAAAATAGCTTTAAATTCGGGTTAGTGCTCTCTCATTTCTAAACAGGATACTCTGTAAAGTTGATTTTGCTGATATAGAGTCCCTCTTCCCAGGCTGTTTGGCTATATCTTCTGTTAGACAATTGCACTGATTTATATAGCTCGTGTACATCACTGGGTTGGATAATAACATTTTAAAAGGAAAAGCATTTTTAGGAAAGTATAAGTTGCTATTTGAATAATGAATGTTATAAACATTCTTGTAACTGCTTATTGTTGCCCTACTTTGCAGCTACAAGATTAAGCTAGGCTATTTTGTAAAGCCTGACAGCATGCCTGAGAATCTTCTGTTTCATTGCTTTTTAAAATGTGGTTCACACGGGTCAGAATGGCCATCATCAAAAAATCTACGAACAATAAATGCTGGAGACGGTATGGAGAAAAGGGAGCCCTCTTGCCAAATTTGCAGTTTGCGAATGCAAATTGTTAGAGCCACTGTGGAGCACAGTTTGGAGATTCCTTTAAAAAACTAGGAATAAAACTACTGTGTGATTCAACAGGTCCCCTAATGGGCATTTACACCTGAGGAAACCACAGCTGAGACGTACCCCCTTGTTCATCACAGCATTGTTTGCAATTGCTAGGAAGGGAAGCAGCCTAGAGGTCTGTTGGCAGATGAGCAGATAAAGAAGTTGTGGTATGCATACACAATGGAATGTTACTTAACCACAAAAAGGAACACTTTTCACTCAGTTCTAATGAGGTGGATGAACCTAGAGTCTATTATATAGAGTGAAGTAAGTCAGAACAAGAAAAAGATACTGTTTATGGCATCTGGAAAGATGGCACCAATGGACCTGTTTGCAGGGCAGCAGTGGACACACAGACACAGCAGATTTATGGACACGGGGGAGGGAGAGGATGGGGCAGACTGAGAGAGCAGCACCAAAACGTGTGTATTACCATATGCAAAACGGACAGCCAGTGTGGATTTGCTGATGATGTGAGGGGCTCAGGTTCAGGCTCGCTGACAAACTCGAGGGATGGGGAGGGAGATGTGAACGGGAGGGGACGTGTGTGCACCTGTGACTGATTCATGCTGATGTTTGGCGGAAACCAACACAGTATTATTGTGAAGCAATTATTATCCAATCATAAATAGTTTTAAAGATAAAATTTAAAAAATTTTAGAATTGTTGTTAAGCATACTAATAACATTATAGTAGATTTTGAGAATACAAAAATAATTCTCAGTTTGTGTATTAAAATATCTGTTAAACCTAGAATATTTGATACTTATTTTCAAGAGACAGGAAATATGGAAAAAGGAATAAGTTAGCAATGATTTAAAATATATTTAATGTGCTTCAAATGACATAAAAATCCTAAGTTAAAAAAATATAAAACATTAGAAAAAGCATTTAAAATAATAAATCAGTATTCCTAAAGTATATAAATATTTTCATTCCCTTGTTGATACTGAACTGATATTCCAAAGATATTTTTAGATATTTTCATTTCTGATAAAATATACATCCAGTAGTGATAAAATAATCTTGAATGATCTTCTCAGCAATATCTTCTTTACTTTCCCTTTATGAACTTTTATTTATAGATACATAATATATATATATCAGTTTCTGTTTTCCAGATCATTTAGTATGTTGAATGGTATTCAAGCCAAATTAACTTGCAGTATTCTTCTTTGGGCTGGAATTGTACCACAGAATTACTGCCACTTCCAAGTAACTAGAGCAGATATCTCTTAACAAAACCAGGTTGATGTTATAAATTTTCTTTCAGATAGGTAAGACTACAGACATTTACTTCAATTTAGAACTAATGTTGCAGATTTATTTCAGAATGTTTCCAGTTTTCAGAGGAAGGGAATTAGAACTCTGTTTTGGACTGCATAAGGACTACAGTCTAACACAAAAACTGGCAAATAAAAACTAGAAGTTGCCTTATAAATTAGCATTATTAATGTAAAAGAATAATTATGGTTAAAGAATCTGCATGCAGTGCGGGAGGCCGGGATTTGATCCCTGGGTTGGGAAGATCCCCTGGAGGAGGGCATGGCAACCCATTCTAGAATTCCTGCCTGGAGAATCCCCATGGACAGAGGAGCCTGGCAGGCTATACAGTCCATGGGGTTCCTAAGAATAGGACACAATTGAGCAACTGAGCGCACAACAAATTGCAGATGAAGAGGTTCAGAGATGTTAGCAAGTTACTCATGGTCAGAGCCAGTACATGGTAGAGCCAAACTTTAAACCTAGGCAGTTTGTCCCAGAGCCCATACATTTGAAAAATAATTCACTTAATTCTTTTTAATGTTGATGAAGCTTAGTTTTTATTGAAATATAACATACAGAAAAGTGCAGATAATTGTTTCACTTGCTGACTTTTTGCACACAGACACTTGAAGCCGACAGCCAGAACAGGAAACAAACATCACCAGCACCAAAAACCCTTTTTGTGCCCTCTGTCACTACCGTAATTGAAATGCTGGAAGATTTTCAAGTAAATTGGTTATTCAGCTATCTGTCCCAAATAATTTTTTTCATATTTCACTAAAATAATGTAGTTTCCTACATAGACCAAAATAACATACTACCCAACAAGATTAATAATATTTCCTATTGTCTCATACCTAACCTATATTTGAATGTATCATTCTGTCCCCAAAGTATTCTTTATAACTTGTTTGCCTAAATTAGGACTGCATATTGTATCTGGTTATACAGAGTCTGAAGTCTTTCTTTATTCTACAACAGTTCTTTATTCATGACACTTACTTGTTGAGGAGACTAGGGCATTTGTGCTATAGAATGTCCCACCCATTTATCAATTTGCTTTTTTGTAGTTATTATTTACCTTGTTCTTCTATTCTTCGGGCTTCCCTGGTGGCTCAGACGGTAAAGCGTCTGCCTGCAATGTTGGAGACCTGGGTTCAATCCCTGGGTCGGGAAGATCCCCTGGAGAAGGGAATGGCAACCCACTCCAATACTCTTGCCTGGAAAATTCCATGGACAGAGGAGCCTTGTAAACTACAGTCCACGGGGTCACAAAGAGTCGGGCACGACTGAGCGACGTCACTTCACTTAACTTCACTTCTTTGTAATTCTGTAAACTAGAAGTTAAGTGTAAAGGATTAATTAGATTAAAGTAAATATTTTTTTGGGAAAGTATAGCATAGGTCCCATCACGGCATCTGGTCCCATCACTTCATGGCAGATAGATGGGGAAACAGTGGAAACAGTGTCAGACTTTATTTTTCTGGGCTCCAGAATCACTGCAGATGGTGATTGCAGCCATAAAATTAAAAGACGGTTACTCCTTGGAAGGAAAGTTATGGCCAACCTAGATAGCATATTGAAAAGCAGAGATATTACTTTGCCAACAAAGGTCCATCTAGTCAAGGCTGTGGTTTTTCCTGTGGTCATGTATGGGTGTGAGAGCTGGACTGTGAAGAAAGCTGAGCACTGAAGAATTGATGCTTTTGAACTGTGGTGTTAGAGAAGACTCTTGAGAGTCCCTTGGACTGCAAGGAGATCCAACCAGTCCATCCTAAAGGAGATCAGTCCTGATGTTCATTGGAAGGACTGATGCTGAAGCTGAAACTCCAGTACTTTGGCCACCTCATGTGAAGAGTTGACTCATTGGAAAAGACTCTGATGCTGGGAGGGATTGGGGGCAGGAGGAAAAGGGGACGACAGAGGATGAGATGGCATCACCAACTCGATGGACGTGAGTCTGAGTGAACTCCGGGAGTTGGTGATGGACAGGGAGGCCTGGCGTGCTGCGATTCATGGGGTCGCAAAGGGTTGGACACGACTGAGTGACTGAACTGAACTGACAGCATAGGTGGGGCTTCCCTGGTGGCTCAGAGGTTAAAGCGTCTGCCTCCAATGCGGGAGACCCGGGTTTGATCCCTGGGTCGGGAAGATCCCCTGGAGAAGGAAATGGTAACCCACTCCAGTATTCTTGCCTGGAGAATTTCATGGATAGAGAAGCCTGGTAGGCTGCAGTCCACGGGGTCGCAGAGTTGGAGAAGACTGTGAGACTTCGCTCACTATAGCACAGGTGAGGGTTTCCGTGGTGGCTCATTGGTAAAGAAGGCGCCTGCCTATACGGGACATGCAGGTTCGATCCCTGAGTCAGGAGGATCTCCTGAGGAGGAAAAGGCAACCCACTCCAGTATCCTTGCCTGAGAAATCTCATGCACAGAAGATTCTGGCAGGCTACAGTCCATGGGATTGCAAAAGAGTCAGACACAACTGAGCAATGAACAACAGCATAGCATAGGTGATGGTACTCCTGTTGGAACAAATGAGGAAACACATAGTGTCTCCAGACTCACCCTCAGTCTTCTGCCCCTAACTGTACCACCTCTGTGAAACTGTTGGAGTAATACTTGTTCCCTGATAACTCAGTGGGTAAAGAATCTGCCTGTATGCAGGAGACTTGGGTTTGATTCCTGGGTTGGGAAGATCCCCTGGAGAAGGGAAAGGCTACCCAATCCAGTATTCTGGCCTGGAGAATTCCATGGACTACAGTCCATGGGGTTGCAAAGAGTCAGACACAACTGAGCGACTTCACTTTGATATTTGTCTTAGGGATAAAAGTATTTTATATTTTGAAGAATGTTAAAAGGTATTTTCTATCTTCAGTTTAGAATAATTTTGTTTTTGAAGTTCTCCAAATTATGGACCAAAGCAATACTCAGCTAACAGTTTTTCTTAAATAACGTTTTTTTTTTTAATCATTAAATTGGGAATTACTATCTACAAAAACAGTCATTAAGATTTGTCCTTCTTCAAATGGTGATATAACATGTATATTTCAATGTAGAAAGAGAACAAACAAGGGAAGAGAAAATTTAGAGAGATGAATTAAACAGTAAGAATAGATAAAAGTTAGGAATATAAAAAAATTAAAACCATTTTATTTAACTATTAAAACATTGAAATATAAAGTGTTAAAATTTTAAAGTGATCATATTTTGCTACTTGCCATTAATTACATGAAACGTTAAGTTTTAAAAAATTGGCTTTCATAAGTTTTCCAGTAATCTTGCCTGGTAAACACCATGGACAGAGGAGCCTGGCAGGCTACAGTCTGTGGGATCACAAGAGTCAGACACGACTTAGCGACTAAACCATCCACCACTACAAAGTGAATATATGCCTAAAGATAAAGTGTGAAAAGGATATTTGCCATACACTAGCTAGTTTTTTGGTGGGAAGGTGGGAGTCAAGGAAGACTTGGGGTTATTTTTTCATCAACTTCCATTTTATACTTATTTATAATGGCCATTATTTTTATTAATACTGTAAAACTATGAAAATGAATAAAATACTAAAAGTTTCATATAAAAAATAAAATAAAAAGTAGGCTTTCATAAGTTTGTTACAATTTTATTACACTGATTTTGTCAGCTCTGGAGCAAAACCTTTGCCACGTAAGTTGGAGTTCTCATTAAGAAGCTGATTTGCCTGAATTCTCGTTAAATTGATGAACTCATTTGCTTACAGGGATTGACATCTGATACGGTGCAAGGATGTTTAGAGATTGAAATCAAAACTGTTGAATACATGAGCTTAATTATGGATTCCTGTGTAATTTTCACATGCTAACTAGCAAAAAATTATTAATTCCTCCCTGTCCTTAGAAGGAAAATATACATTTGATGTATATAATATGAACTTTGTAGTATGTTTTCAGTTCTTTGTAGGAAATAAGTATTGAATCACTGTTGATATTATAATTTTTTAAAAATTTGTGTTAGTTTACAGAAAACAAGGATTATTCCTGGAGAACATAATGTAACTATGACTTGTAATTTATGCCTAACTTGAGTGATATCTTAAAAATTGTCCACTAACACAGGCAGTGTGAAATCATGCAAAAAAAAAAAAAAAAGAACTTATTTATGCTGCTGCTACTGCTGCTAAGTCGTGTTCGACTCTGTGCGACCCCATAGACGGCAGCCCACCAGGCTCCTCCATCCCTGGGATTCTCCAGGCAAGAGCACTGGAGTGGGTTGCCATTTCATTACTTATTTATGGGGAACATTTAATTATGTTCTATCTAGTCTTAAATGTAAACAAAAGTGGATACCTGTTCTTAATTCTGTTAATCTGTTTTTAATTCTGGAATACCAAAACATTGAGTAAACAATACTATAAAATGTAATAACTTTGTAATTGTCATATATGATTTTTGTGTAAATTTTACAGTGAAGCAATTTACTGGATAAAAAGGAACTTTTTAAAGCAATAGTGTAAGAAAATAGATTTATAAGTATATTGCAAGTATTTCTTTCATATTAAAGATAAATTTTATTCTTAGAAAGTGGCATCACTTCAGCGCTTGTAATTTTTTTCTACAGTCAGAGAACATTTTTTCAGGACGATTGGAAGATAATATCCAATGACCCTTTATTATCTGATTAATTTTTCCAGGATTTACTGTAATTAATTTTAGTCAGTTGTTGAGCATTCACATTCACAAATAGAAGGTGCCCATCGAAATTAGTGGAAAATCTTTCCTCCACAAAAAGATATCTATTTCCCTCTACTAGTTTCATAACTATTAGAATTCAGTTAATAAGGATTTGCTATAATGTATAGAAAAATATATAATTTTAACAGTTTTACTTCTTGAACAGCACAGAATAATTATATATTTGTTCTATTCAAAAGGGCATAGTTTTAAAATCTTAAATCATTATGTCTATTTTATGTATATATCTATTCTCTTTCTGCTTAATATGACAGTTATAGACTTCTTCACTAATAGGGCTTGCATTTCAAGATAAGGCTGCATGTAAACAAATTAACTTTTAAAAATAGAGAGCAATTTCATCTGCAATAATGTACCAATTCATAAATTATCAGTGGTATTTTTTTCTTAAAGATAAATGACCCGTCATCCAACACATACTATTAGGTAGTCTAGATGTCTTTGTGTTCTGGGAGATAAGGCTCTTGTATTATTATACCCTAATAAAATGAGTTAATGTTTTAGTATTATCGATAAAAGAGCACTTGGATATATTTAATAACCGAACTGAGAAACACTTAATTTTAGTTGTCTGTAGCAATATAACACAAATTCTCCTGTAAAACAAATTGCACTTTTGGAATATATTTTAATGTGTATTCAACAAAGGAGAAAATGAGGTGATTGAAGTTCAATTTGTAGCATGTTATTAACCATTTCCGCTTGACTAGATGAGTAAAAGGATAATGGATGAGGGTTTTATTATTACCTTTCTACTAAAATGAAGTGGTATAAAAGATAAGGTGATGAGATTAATGAACATGGGGAAAAGGAGCAATCAATCAAGCTCCAAGAAGGAGGTGAGAATGGCAGCACCCTAGAAGATCTGTAAGAGCGCTCCTTATAGAATAGTCCACTTTATCTCTTCTTAAACTGGGGAAAGCTAACAGTTGTTGCTGGAAGACAGAGCTAAAACTAACAGGATACTGTTTGATCCAACATGAATGAAGTTTTGTACTTAGATTTAAATGGCATACATAGTAGAGATCTAGCATAGCATCTGAATTTATTACATTGGGAGCTGAAAAGTGTAGCTGTTGAGTCCGTGTGCTCTATCTTCCTCTTTGTTGTTTTTTCATTCTGCGTCTTCTTTTAATCAATACGGTGTAAACATAAGCCCTTCTGTTGGACTGTGGTTACAATTAAACATGGAGTTCCACTTACCCAGGTCTCCTTGTAGGTTTATATTTATTATTGATACTTGTTGAAAAAGATTTCAGAAAGCCAAAGTAATTTTCTGGAGATTGTTGCTTTCATGACAGCGTTTATTTAGATTGTGCCCACCTGTTCATTCAACAAAATTTATTGAATGCCTACAATGTGCCAGGGATGCAAAATGTTGCAAATACAACTAAAGATATATGGACAGTAGACTTTATCATTTAGCTTATAGTCCAGTGAGGGCTTCCCTGGTAGCTCAGATGGTAAAGCATCAGCCTACAATGTGGGAGACCCGGGTTTGATCCCTGGGTCGGGAAAATCCCCTGGAGAAGGAAACGGCAACCCATTCCAGGACTCTTGCCTGGAAAATCCCGTGGACTGAGGAGCCTGGTAGGCTACAGTCCATGGGGTCGCAAAGAGTTGGACATGACTGAGCGACTTCACTTCACTTCCAGTGAGGATAGACATACACATAAATATGTATGTCATTTGGTGATAATTACCAAAAGAGAAAGATAAAAGCATAATACATCTGTAATGACATGCTGCTTCAGAAGAGACCTGAAGGAAGTGAAGGAACAGTCCAACAGTCCGTGAGGGCTGTCCAAGGAAAGAACATTCCAGGTAGAGAGAACAGGAAGTGCAGAGGCCTAGAGGCAAAAGGACAGTTGCAACAGCAAGGAAGCTCGGTGTTTCTGGGAAGTTAGCAAAGTAGGATTGAGTTGCAGAAAATCTAGATGAGATAAAGGAGGTATAAAATATAGGCCCAAGTATTTTGTTTGATTTTAAGGATAAATTGCTCATCCAGCAGATATTGAGTACCCGAATCTACTCCCAGCTCTGAGAATTTACTAATGAGGACAAAGTTCTCGCTCTTATGTAGCTTCCATTCAAAAGGGGTTGAAGAAGAGAGAGAATTAGTAAGTAAATAAATAAATGACCAGTAACAACAACAACAAAAAATGAGCAAGATAATTTCATTTAATACAGTGCTTTGAGGATTTAAAGCTAGGTGATACTGGCTTGAGGAAAGGAGATATGGAGATTCAGCTTTAACTTACATTGCTGGTCCATTTTCTAACCTTTCTCTTGCACTCAGCTTTCTCTTCGTAGTGAGGCCATGTGCACAGCTTTTTTGAGCATCTCTCTCTCTCTCTCTGTCATGCTTGCCTTACATTAGCGTAATCAGGATTTAGTGAGATGCAATGTATGCAATCATCTCACTAAATCCTGATAACGCTAATGTAAGGCAAGCATGTAAAGCATCTGCCACAGGGTCTTTCTCTTTTCTGGCTCATCTAAAATCTAAAAGCAAGAAGTGTATCTTGTTTAGTAACTTGTCTTAATTCAGGTTTCCCCAGATTGAAATGCTGAGACAAAGGATCAAATTCAAATAGTTTGGGAAACCCCGGTGACACCCATAGGAGAATTGGAAAATGATAGA
Organism: Oryx dammah; assembly: GCF_014754425.2. Taxonomy (NCBI): domain Eukaryota; kingdom Metazoa; phylum Chordata; class Mammalia; order Artiodactyla; family Bovidae; genus Oryx; species Oryx dammah. The sequence goes on from NW_024070196.1 coordinate 7,322,947, forward strand.
GGAGAAAGGGAGACAGTGCTGGGTACCTGTGAAACCAGCTGCAGAAGGGGTTTCTAAGGAAATTTTTGGAAACAGTGCAAAAATCTGTCACAGAATTATCCCTGTTGAGAGTTGAGGGAGCTTTGATATTTATGCACCAACTTCTGAGAAATATTCCAATTAAGTTTCCAAGTATAGGCAATACTCCCCTCAGGTACAGAGCCCTCAGGCATGGAGATATAGATCCTGGTAGTTGGAAGTCTGCAGGAGGATATTTAAGTTCCACCGGATATGAACAGGGCCCTGATAATATCTGTTACAGTCATTAAATCTTTCTCAGGCAAACAGCGTTCCTGGGTAATTTAGTATTTGTCTCTAAAATTCATATTTTCCGCAGTCCCTTGATGATTCTTTTCCTAGATCACTTTCTTTCTCCTCTTATTTTCCTTAAACTTTTCTGATTCCTTAACACTCTTGTACCTTTGCAGAGAATAGATGTCCTAAAGGGCTAGTAACCTTTATGTTCCATGCTTGAGGATGGGCAGTTCTCTTAAGTCATCTTCTGAATTTATATGAGCCATGAAGAGAATAAATTACATTACCTAAGATGTATTTCTCCTTATGCCGGAACTATCTACTCAAATATTAATTACTGCTAAAATCAGCTAAGATAGTTTGTTCTGCATTTTGGAATGCAAGGCATTCATTTTTAAAATACTCTAGAAGTAAATTAGGGAATAGCAAAGATAAGATTGGTGAAAATGGGTAATGACTAAAATCTAGGTATTGGAAGTATATGATTTCACTGTATTCTTATCCCTGCTTTAGATGTATGTTTGAAATTGTTCATGATAAAAAGTAGAAAAAAAGGTACTGATTGTTAGAGCCCTCCTGTCTTAAGCTGAATGCTTACTTTAAATATGAGCTAACAATTAGTGTTTGTTTTACATGGATCTCTGTAACATCATCACTCCCACCAAGTTGACTATCTTTGTAGACAATACAAAATTCACCTCCTGGACACAGTGTAAATTTAGCTTTTAGATCACCAAATAGATTACAGAAGAAGCATGTGTATTACTGTAAAGGTAGAGTGGCTTCCAGATCAGAGAGTCTTAATCTAAACCCTGGTTTTACAGATACATAAGCCTACCTATGTCAATAAGCCAAACATTCAGGGCAACTGGACAGTTTTGGAAGCCTAAACAGTAATCACAGAAGGAATCATTGGAACTGTCTATCATATATTGCAGGCGTAGTGTGTGGTGTTTAGATATGTGATATATGGCAATATGTTCTTTCTATAGAAAAGGCAACCTCCATACTCTTAAGTTTAGGTGATATATGTTTGGTCCCACTGTAGACATGGATGTGTCAGGCTGTGATAAGCTAAGGAAATTAAACTTTTAATTATTTTGCTCAACTTCTTTCATTTGATGCATACCAGAAAAACAATCTCTAGTTTGACCTCTTCTGTAAATAGATAAAAAAGGAATAGTGTCTTATTAAATGGACTGAAGATCCCAGTTATTTTACAACTATATTTTGTTTTTACTTTATAACTTTTTGTTTCTTGGAAAGTAAGATGTTACCTACCTAATGTTGCTTATACACTCTTCATTACCTAACAGTAGTGGTTTGCCATATGCCTTGATCCACTCCTCTTAACTTTACTGCCTTAAGAAAAAAAAATGGATGCATTCTGCTATTTTAAAAAACTCATCAACTTTAAATACTTATGCATAGATTTCCCTTCTGTGGTAATTGAGATTGTGTTTCTCTATCATCATAGTTCTCTCAAACAAATTCATCCATCTCCTATCCTCCAAATATAGGTATATGAAAGTCTTATTAAGCAGAGGTTGAATGTACAATGTGATGGCTGTGTAAATAATGGCCATTGATGAAAACCATGTGATCATGCTTATCAAATAATCTATAATTTCTATATTTTTGCCTCATGGATCCAGATTAGTCAGAATTAGATTAAGAAAACATATTTTCCATAATTTAAAGAAATGTAGTGAATAGAGGCTAATACAACCACTGGAAAACCATTGCTGGTTTTAAGAATCTGTAAGGGGAATTGCTGATAAATCACAGTTACTAATACCGGTTGTGTTTGGCACCTAAAAGTCACTGCTTCTGCCCTCTGAGGTCCCTGAAAAATAATGGCTTCTCATTTTCTTCTGCCCTCTAAAATTTGTACAGATGCTTTCATTGTGAGCTCTAAACTAAAATTGCTGGCAAGGGATATAGGAAATACAGTTTACAAGTTTTCAGTTTCCTTTGTTATATATAGGATAAGGGGACCCCTCTCAGGGCTCCAGAGTGAGCTCTTGTCCAATATTCAGAAATGAATTGTCGGAGGAGACATACGTGCTGACAAAGCAAAGTCTTTATTGGAAATGAGCACCCAGTGAAGAGCAGCAGATTAAGGGAACCCAGGAGGGCTGCTGCCGTATGGCTCAGTGTCAGGTTTTGTGGCAGTGAGGTTAGTTTCTGCATTACCTTTGGCCAGTCGTCTTGCTTGACCCGTGTTTAGTCTGACTTAGGGTTTTCCTGGTGGCACGTGTGCCTCTCTTGGCCCAGATGGATTCCAGGGTGAAGGTATCTGGGAGGTTGGAAGGACATGCCGCCTCCTTCCTCCTTTCTGCCCCTCCTGTATCCTTCCCTGTCTCAGCCCCTCCTGTACGCTCCTGGTTACGTTTTACCTGCAGCACGGTGTTCTTTATTAGCACCTCCTGTTGTGGGACAACTCAGGCAAGTGGTTATCATCATGCCTGGCCAAGGCAGTGGTTTTGGTCAAAGGTTCCCTGACCTTGCTATTCAGAATAGAGCTTAGAAGAGCAAGGATGGTGTCAAGAGTAAATAAGCGGTTTCCAGCACATTTAGTCATCTTCCCTTTGGAGGCTTCCTTGACTGATTGTTTTTAGGTCTGGCTCATAGCTCTCATTTTAGAATTTACGCTTCATTTGATTCTCTTTCCTAGCTCTCATTCTTCCTTTTCCTTGGCTCTTTTGTTTTGTGAAGGCTCATCCTCTGATAACTTCCCAAGAAGTTCATAGGATGTGATTTTCTTTTTTTTTCGATATCTGAAATAATCTTTGGGCTTCCTTCATGTTTGACGGATGGTTTGACTGACTATAAAATTGCAGGTTGTCACTTGCCTTCAGAATTTGAAATCTACGTAACTCTTTCACTGCTGTTGTTGAAAACGTGTTAGTTCTTATTACTTTTCCTTTGAATATGATTTTGTTTATTTTTAGAAAATCCTGAGACCTTTTCTCAGTTCTTCTTTTATTATTTGCTTTAATGTGAATCTTATTTCATTCATTGATATGGGCACTGGGTAGACACTTTAGATCTTGAGACTTGTGACCTTTGGTCCTGAAATTATTTCCCTTTAATTATTTTTTTGCTTTTCTGAAATATATCCTGAATTCACCCTTTAATTTTTGTACACATCATTTTCCTTTTTCCCTCTCTATTTTTTATCCCCTTCTAATTCTGTCTGATTTTTTTCAACTTTAAGCCTTTCACTGAAGGGTTTGTTTTTTCCTTAAAATTTTGATTGTAAAGAATTCTTTTGTTTTTCTCCTTTTTTTAGAGGGAGGGATAGCATCTTATACAGTGGAAGTGACAAATAGATTCAAAAGATTAGATTATACAGTGGAAGTGGAAATGACAGATAGATTCACGGGATTAGATCTGATAGAGTGCCTGAAGAATATGGATGAAGGTTTATGACATTGTACATGAAGCAGTGATCAAGACCATCTTTGGAAAAAGAAATGCAAAAAGGCAAAATGGTTGTCTGAGGTGGCCTTACAAATAGCTGAAAAAAAAAGACAAGTGAAAGGCAAACGAGAAAAGGAAAGATACACCCATTTGAACGCAGAGTTACAAAGAATGGCAAGGAGAGATAAGAAAACCTTGCTCAGTGATCAATGCAAAGAAATAGAGGAAAACAATAGAATGGGAAAAACTAGAGATCTCTCAAGAAAATTAGAGATACCAAGGGAACATTTCATGCAAACGTGGGCACAATAAAGGACAGAAACAGAAGGGACCTAACAGAAGCAGAAGATATTAAGAAGGGGTGGCAAGAACACACAGAACTGTACAAAAAAGATCTTCATGATCCAAATAACCACGATGGTGTGGTCACTCACCTAGAGCCAAACATCCTGGAATGTGAAGTCAGGTGGGTCTTAGGAAGCATCACTATGAACAAAGCTAGTGTAGGTGATGGAATTCCAGTTGAGCTATTTTAAATCCTAAAAGATGATGCTGTGAAAGTGCTGCACTCGATATGCCAGCAAATTTGGAAACCTCAGCAATGGTCACAGGACTAGAATAGGTCAGTTTTCACTCCCATCCCAAAGAAAGGTAATGCCAAAGAATGCTCAAACTACTGCACAATTGCACTCATCTCACATGCTGGCAAAGTGATGCTCAAAATTCTCCAAGCCAGGTTTCAACAGTATGTGAAACATGAACTTCCAGATGTACAAGCTGAATTTAAAATAGGCAGAAGAACCAGAGCTCAAATCACCAACATCCGTTGGACCATCAAAACAGTGAGAGAGTTCCAGAAAACAATCTACTCCTGCTTTATTGACTATCCCAAAGCCTTTGACTGTGTGGATCACAACAAACTGTGGAAAATTCTGAAAGAGATGAGAATACCAGACCACCTAACCTGCCTCTTGAGAAATCTGTATGCAGGTCAGGAAGCAACAGTTAGAACTGGACATGGAACAACAGACTGGTTCCAAATAGAGAAAGGACTACGTCAAGCCTGTATGTTGTCACCCTGCTTATTTAACTTATATCCAGAGCACATTATGAGAAATGCTGGACTGAATGAAGCACAAGCTGGAATCAAGATTGCCGGGAGAAATATCAATAACCTCAGATATACAGATGACACCACCCTTATGGCAGAAAGTGAAGAAGAACTAAAGAGCCTCTTAGTGAAAGTGAAAGAAGGGAGTGAAAAAGTTGGCTTAAAGCTCAGTATTCAGAAAATGAAGATCATGGCATCTGGTCCCATCACTTCATGGCAAATAGATGGGGAAGCAATAGAAACAGTGACAGACTATATTTGGGGGCTCCAAAATCACTGCAGATGGTGACTGCAGCCATGAAATTAAAAGACGCTTAAAAAAAGTTATGACCAACCTAGACGGCTTATTAAAAGCAGACATTACTTTGCCACAAAGGTCTAGTCAAAGCTATGGTTTTTCTGGTAGTCATTTATGGGTGTGAGAGTTGGACTATAAAGAAAGCTGAGCGCCAAAGAATTGATGCTTTTGAACTGTGTTGTTGGAGAAGACTCTTCAGAGTCCCTTGGACTGCAAGGAGATCCAACCAGTCCATCCTAAAGGAAATCAGTCCTGAATATTCATTGGGAGGACTGATGCTGAAGCTGAAGCTCCAGTACTTTGGCCACCTGATGCAAAGAGCTGACTCATTTGAAGAGACCCTGATGCTGGGAAACATTGAAGGCAGGAGGAGAAGGAGACTACAGAGGATGAGATGGTTGGATAGCATCACTGACTCAATGGACATGAGTTTGAGTAAGCTCTGGGAGTTGGTGATGGACAGGGAAGCCTGGTGTGCTGCAGTCCCTGGGGTCGCAAGGAGTCAGACTCTACTGAGTGACTGAACTGAACTGAATTGAACTGAGAGAATCTTGCCTTTGTTATATATTTGTAAGGTCTTCTATTAGATCCTGCTTTTTTTTTTTTTTTAAGTTTCATTGTTCACTGAATTATCTTTCTGCCTTCTGAATTTCTTTTTTTTTGTTGTTTTATTTTGATTTTTGTTCTGTTGGAGTCTTTCCTGAAATTACAGGAGATACTTGGCTTTGACTGCAGTGCCTTGAAACCTAATAGGAAGCCCTGTATTTATATGCAAGTATGTTTCTTGGGCTTTTTCTATAATATTACCAGCCTGTAAACTATCCTTTCCATTGTCTGTAAATGCAGTCACATATCAGCATCTGAATGGTGTTTCTTTGAAACCATTCAGTTTTTCCAAATAAAAATCCTTTTGGACCTGTCTCAACATTTAGAAAATGGAGATGGCATCTGGTCCCATCACTTCATGGGAAATAGATGGGGAAACAGTGGAAACAGTGTCAGACTTTATTTTGGGGCGCTCCAAAATCACTGCAGATGGTGATTGCATACGTGAAATTCAAAGACGCTTACTCCTTGGAAGAAAAGTTATGACCAACCTAGATAGTATATTCAAAAGCAGAGACATTACTTTGCCGACTAAGGTCTGTCTAGTCAAGGCTATGGTTTTTTCTGTGGTCATGTATGGATGTGAGAGTTGGACTGTGAAGAAGGCTGAACGCTGAAGAATTGATGCTTTTGAACTGTGGTGTTGGCGAAGACTTTTGAGAGTCCCTTGGATTGCAAGGAGATCCAACCAGTCCATTCTGAAGGAGATCAGCCCTGGGATTTCTTTGGAAGGAATAATGCTAAAGCTGAAACTCCAGTACTTTGGCCACCTCATGGGAAGAGTTGACTCATTGGAAAAGACTCTGATGCTGGGAGGGATTGGGGGCAGGAGGAGAAGGGGACGACCGAGGATGAGATGGCTGGATGGCATCACGGACTCGATGGACATGAGTCTGAGTGAACTCCGGGAGATGGTGATGGACAGGGAGGCCTGGTGTGCTGCGATTCATGCGGTCGCAGAGAGTGGGACACGACTGAGCGACTGAACTGAACTGAACTGAACTGAACTGAAGGTTATGTGTATATGGAATGCAAGAAGTATAGGATGCATAATGAGCCTACTGGTAGTCTGAGAACAAATGGGTAGAAGTATTTTGACTTTCTCTTGTCTGGTTTGTAGCATCCATGCACCGTATTCCTACTTTCCTCTGTGTAGATACTTTCCTAATTTCTCAACAAATTAATCTCATATTTCACAAGGGGGATTAAAATAGTAGAAGAAAAATCTTCAGCCTGTGGGACAGTTATAGGATCCAGCTAGTGTCTGTAGACTTATAACCTGTCTTCCTCTTTTTATGAACTTATTTTCTGTGTTCCTTAGTACTTTTAAGGGATGAGAATTTTAAAAGATTTGCAGAATAAATAGGTGAGTTGTTATCAGAGTCCTCTTGGTGACTAGTTAGATTGGGACTCCATTCTTTTTGCTAGATTAATGACCACTGGTACATATCTTTATGTCTTCTGAAATGTTACTGAAATCTCTTTGCTCTAGTTTTCTTTTTTAAACTCCTTTTGTTGTGGGGTTGATGCCTTTTAATTCCGTTCTACAAAGTTTTATTGAGGTGTAGGTTAACAGATATGAAGGCATTTTCCTGCATGTAACTGAAGTGAAAGTATTGGTTGCTCAGTCATGTCTGATATTTTGTGACCCCATGGACTGTAGCCCACTCAGTCCATGGAATTCTCCAGGCAAGAATACTGGAGTGGGTAGGCATTCCCTTCTCCAGGGGATCTTCTTGACCCAGGAATTGAACCTGGGTCTCCTGCATTGTAGACAGATTCTTTCCTGTCTGAGCCACCAGAAAACAGTGGAAACAGTGTCAGACTTTATTTCTTTGGCTCCAGAATCACTGCAGATGGTGACTGCAGCCATGAAATTAAAAGATGCTTACTCATTGGAAGGAAAGTTATGACCAACCTAGATAGCATATTGAAAAGCAGAGACATTACTTTGCCAACAAACGTCCATCTAGCCAAGGCTCTGGTTTTTCCAGTGGTCATGTATGGATGTGAGAGTTGGACTATAAAGAAAGCTGAAAGTAAAAAGTGAAGTTGCTCGGTCATGTCCGACTCTTTGTGACCCCATGGACTGTAGCCTACCGGGCTCTTCTGTCCATGGCATTTTCCAGGAAATTGTACTGGAGTGGATTGCCATTTCCTTCTCCAGGGGATCTTCCTGACCCAGGGATCGAACCCGGGTCTCCTGCATTGTAGACAGACGCTTTACCCTCTGAGCCACCAGGGAAGCCACCAAAGGAAGCTGAGTGCTGAAGAATTGCACTGTGGTGCTGGAGGAGACTCTAGAGTCCCTTGGACGGCAAGGAGGTCCAGCCAGTCCATCCTAAAGGAGACCAGTCCTGGGCGTTCATTGGAAGGACTGATGCTGAAGCGGAAACTCCAGTACTTTGGCCACCTGATGCGAAGAACCGACTGGTTGGGAAAGACCCTGATGCTGGGAATGATTGAAGGCGGGAGGAGAAGGAGACAATAGAGGATGAGATGTTTGGATGGCATCACTGACGTGATGCACATGAGTTTGATGCACATGATGGACAGGGAAGCCTGGTGTGCTGCAGGCCATGGGGTTGCAGGTGTTGGACACGACTGAGCAACTGAACTGAACTGAAAACTCCTGTTAAAAGTGTTTTGCATATATAAGAAGTGTATTTCTCCCCTATCATATATTTACTGATATGGTTCAGCTGTTCATTCATGCATTGAGTTATATCCAGGCCTTTTCTGTTCCTTATTACATACTGTTTTATGTTTCCATGCATGTCTCCCCATGATTGTAAGATTATATGTGACAGTCAGGAAAAAGAGAATAAAAATCAAAACAGTTGGAAATAAATGAACTTAACTATCCATTATCTTTGTGACAAACTACACAAGTAAGAATTATTTCAAGTATACTGTAAAAGGTATTCTGATTATACATTTGTAGTGGAATATGTAGTAAGGATAAAATTTCCAATGAATTTCTTAAACTTGTTGTTTCTTGTATTATTGACTTGAATTTTTAAAACTGTTATATGTATTTTCCAAATTAAAGTAAGTACTTTTGTTATTTATTATTATGATTCAACCTTCTCAGCATAAAGAAAAAGATTCAAGTCTAAAATTCAAGAACTAAAAATACTACAACTCTTAACTTTGAATTAGAAAGTTGCTAACTGAATTAGAGAAGTATTAACTCAATACGTTGGTTTCCAAAACCATCTTTATTCATGGTATCCTTAATGTTTCAGTAATTTTTTTTTTTTACAGTGACTCTAGGCCATTGCTTCTCAATCAACAGTGAATTTAACCTTCTCTCCCATTTCTTCACCCTCTTGATGAAAAATCTGGCAATGTCTACATCCATTTTTGATGGTCACAGTTGGAGAACTGCTGTTAAGTATCCAAACAGGGATGCTGCTGAACATTCTGTAATGCGCAAGATACAGCTCCTCACAGCAAAGGACTGTCTAGTCTAGAGAGTCAATGCTGAAGTCAGAAACCCTCCCTTAGGCTAAAAGAAATGCATAGGAGCTGCATTTATTAAAATGGTTAGATTCAAACAATATATAAAGTTATGCAGTGGTTCTTTGGAAGAAATAAACCTAAGTTAAAAGAAAAATATTTTTCTTTTATTCTTAAGTAATCATGATCATTTCTTAATGGGATATGCTTCTCTTTGGTGTTGCCCAGCTTCTAATCTTGAAATCATATCTCTATTCTTACGTCCTGATCCACATTGATTTTAACATGACACTTTCTGCTGCTACAAACTCAGTTTTGCAAAAATGTGACATGATTGAAAGAGATGTCTTGTGATCTAATATTAAAACTTGATCTCAAGCTAGTAGTTTGTATGACATTTGATGGATATTTATTATTCCTGTGTTCCTCAAAAAGTATCTTGCAGTGCCCTTGTGAGTTTGCTCCAGTGATCTGGGATGCATAAGAGCACGTGTGTCTTCGTTCTTTCTACTGAAATTGGCCTGGGAGCAGTGAATGCCCCTGATAGCACTTTCTACTGAAAGGAAAATTCTCTTGTGTTGAGAGACACAAAACTTTTCCTATAAATTGCTAATCAGATGCCATTAGATGCTTGCGTTTCATTTGGGGGAAATGATTGATTCTAGGCTAGGAAATAGAGGAACAAATTAAATGATGCCATGAAGAAACAGCAAATTCAGAATATGCGGAAAAGATCAAGTTGCCAACATCCGTTGGATCACAGAAAAAGGAAAAGAATTCCAGAAAAACATGTACTTCTGCTTCCTTGACTACGCTAAAGCTTTGACTGTGTGGATTGCAACATACCGTGGAAAATTCTTAAAGAGTTGGGAATATCAGACCACCTTACTTGTCTGTTGAGAAACATGTATGCAGGACAAGAAGCATCAATTAGAACCAGACATGAAACAATAGACTGGTTCAAAACTGGGAAAGGAGTACATCAAGGCTATATACTGTTACCCTGCTTATTTAACTTCAGTGCAGAGTACATCATGTGAAATGCCGGGCTGTATGACTCACAAACTGGAATCAGGATTTCCAGGAGAAATATCAATAACCTCAGATATGCAGATGCTACTACTTTAATGGCAGAAAGTGAAGAGGAACTAAAGATCCTCTTGATGAGGGTGAAAGAGAGTGAAAAATCTGACTTAAAACTCAACATTCAAAAAATGAAGATAATGGCATCTGGTCCCATCACTTCATGGCAAATAAATGGGGAAATGATGGAAACAGTGACAGACTTTATTTTCTTGGCTCCAAAGTCACTGCAGATGGTGAATGCAGCCATGAAATTAAAAGTTGCTTACTCCTTGGAAGAAAAGCTATGACAAACTAGACAGCGTATTAAAAAGAAGAAACATTACTTTGCCAAGAATGGTTTGCCTAGTCAAAGTTGTTTCTCCAGGAGTCATGTACGGTTGTGAGAGGTAGACCATAAATAAGACTGAGCACCAAAGAATTGATACTTTAGAATTGTGGTGCTAGAGAAGACTCTTGAGAGTCTCTTGGACTGCAAGAAGATCAAACCAATCTATCCTAAAGTAAATCAACCCTGAATATTCACTGGAAGGACTGATGCTTAAGCTGAAGCTCCAATACTTTGGCCACCAGACACAACAGCCGACTCATTGGAAAAGATCCTGATGCTGGGAAAGACTGAAGGTAGGAGGAGAAGGGGCCGACAGAGGATGACATGATTGTATGGCATCACTGAGTCAATGGACATGAACTTCAGCATATTCCAGGAGATGGTGGAGGACAGGGAAGCCTGGTTTGCTGCAGTCCATGGGGTTGCAAAGAGATGGCCATGACTTAGTGACTGAACAACAACAAATACAGGGAGGGAAGATTCTTATTGAACAAAAATATGAAAAGCATATCAACCAGCTATAATATGTGAACTTCATATCACTGCTGTTTGGAAGCAGTTAAAGGGGAAAAGGGGCATTTTTTAGACAGTCTGGGGACTTTTGTATATTGGTAATGTATATTGTCACCCTGCTTATTGAACTTCTATGCAGAGTACATCATGAGAAACGCTGGGCTGGAAGAAGCACAAGCTGGAATCAGGATTGCCAGGAGAAATATCAATAACCTCAGATATGCAGATGACACCACCCTTATGGCAGAAAGTGAAGAAGAACTAAAAAGCCTCGTGATGAAAGTGAAAGAGGAGAGTGAAAAAGTTGGTTTAAAGCTCAACATTCAGAAAACGAAGATCATGGCATCTGGTCCCATCACTTCATGGGAAATAGATGGGGAAACAGTGGAAACAGTGTCAGACTTTATTTTTCTGGGCTCCAAAATCACTGCAGATGGTGATTGTGGCCATGAAATGAAAAGACGCTTACTTCTTCGAAGGAAAGTTATGACCAACCTAGATAGCATATTCAAAAGCATTAGTTTGCCAGCAAAGGTCTGCCTGGTCAAGGCTATGGTTTTTCCTGTGACCATGTATGGATGTGAGAGTTGGACTGTGAAGAAAGCTGAGTGCCGAAGAATTGATGCGTTTGAACTGTGGTGTTGGAGAAGACTCTTGAGAGTCCCTTGGACTGCAAGGAGATCCAACCAGTCCATCCTAAAGGAGATCAATCCTGGGTATTCTTTGGAAGGACTGATGCTAAAGCTGAAACTCCAGTACCTTGGCCACCTCATGTGAAGAGTTGACTCATTGGAAAAGACTCTGATGCTGGGAGGGATTGGGGGCAGAAGGAGAAGGTCACGACAGAGGATGAGATGGCTGGATGGCATCACGGACTCGATGGATGTGAGTTTGAACTCCTAGAGATGGTGATGGACAGGGAGGCCTGGCGTGCTGCAATTCATGGGGTCGCAGAGTCGAACATGACTGAGTGACTGAAGTGAACTGAACTGAAAGAAAAATACTCTCCAAAGAAATAATTCACATAGAAGGGACAGGAGACACAATTGGCAAACTCCTTGGAATTGTATGACAGATATATAGCCTAAGTCTATTTTTGAGTATGTCTGAAGATGTTCATATTGGAAAGTCTTAAAAGAAGAGCTAAAAGGGAGGAGAGTAAAGACACAGTGTGCTTAGTTGCTCAGTTGTTTCCGACTCTTTACAACCCCATGGACTGTAGCCTATCAGGCTCCTCTGTCCATGGGGATTCTCCAGGCAAGAATGCTATAGTGGGTTGCCATACCCTCCTCCAGGGGATCTTCCCAACCCAGGGGTTAAACCCAGATCTCCCACATTGCAGGCGTATACTTTATCATCTGAGCCACCACAGAAGCCCAATAGCACATCTTTATTGAGAGAATTATAATTTTTCTACAGGTTTTCTGCCTTTACAAGTTTCTTTATGTGTCTCATTAACTAAGAGTAAAACACAGTATCTGTAAGAGAGGGCATCATGAAGGGGGAGAGACCTCTCTTGTAGGAAGACAGAGAAGAAGAGTGTTGCAAAGGAGGTTGAGTGATCTCACCTGTAAAGTCTATCATAGGGCAAAAGAAGAGATGGATTTATGGTTACTTTGCCAGGATTATCCAGAAGAGACCTATTATATTTCTTATTTTAAATTAGTAAACTCTCATTCTAAATTTGATCAGCCTTCTTTTTTTTCAAGTACGTAAATAATGTAGGGTATATCTAGTCTTCTGATCAGTAATTGTCCTTTCAATACATTTTTAAAAATCATTTTTCTATATTTTGATCTTTGTGTACTTGGTTAATATTAATCTATTCCCAGCAAATGGATCTTGTTTTGTTTCTGAACCTGTAAGTTTAGTGAGTTTAAGTGTGGACCAAGGTAATTCTATCCTGTGAAGAGTTGTCCAGGTAGCCAGCCAGCCCCTCTCTTTGACTAATATTTACTTCTTTTTTCTAGTAGCAAGACAAACTGGGAGAGAACAGAACTTTGAAAGGAACACAAAAAAGCTTATTTGAATATGGAAACGATTTGTATCTGTAATTGCTTTTATTGTCTGCAACCTTAGCATAATATAGTTGATACAATTTTAAATTCGACTGAAATAGCAGGGATTTAGAAGATGCTCTGATGTAAAAGAGAAGTCATTTGTAGGTATATGTTTAATAGGTAGAGGTTTTTTTTTAATTTACAAAATGTCTTTATCATTGTATTACTGAATCTTAAGTGTTTCAAGCCTGGGCTATGTTTTTTAAATATAATATTGTAACTATCTAAAAGGAATCTACAGTAAAAACTGAAACATCAGCTAAAGTGAACTTGTATTTCCTTGTGTTTGTTGTAGAGATCTGTGGTTAGTTTGAATGATAATCTACGTCAAAGGCAGATCACCCATTCGTCTAGGACACAGCCCATTTTCACACACACGGTCACTGAGGCTGAGTTATTTGCTATCTCATTGGATATTATAGATTGAACTTGAGTTTCGGATATATTGGTCATCAAAGTAATGAATCTTTGGGACTATGGAAAAAAAGCACATAACTGAAAAACTATTAAACAAAAATGTGTTCTCTTGGGGGAAAAAGGACCTACCAGACTATTTCAGTTGCTGCCTAAAAACAGTGTATAGTAATATTTTGTTGTTTCCCAAGTATGCAGAATATGAAAAACACTTTTTGATGCTCACTTTGTAGTTTTTTTTAATGATGTAAAAACATTAATAGGAAAAAGCTGTATATAGTCTATTTTCAGTAGTGTATACTTTAAACGAAATTTACCCATATTAGAATTGGACCTATGTAATTGGAAAATGTATTAATGAGATCCTGAACTTTGGGAACAAGCATCAAGATATACATAGGCTATTCTTTACTTAGACAATTTTAATTGTCATTATTGTGTATAAAAATTATTATTTTTGTCAAGTTTTGGATTTGAAATAAAAAGAAAGCTTTTGAAATCAAAAGAGTGGCCTTAGATGAATTTGAGTTTAGAGTTTTTATGTGATTCAGTCACTGTTCTTGCAAAATAGCACTTTGTGAGCTAGCCTATGAATTGAACTAAATTTATAACATTGCTTTGATGGGACTAATTGCTAGTTTATGGCCTGTGTTTTGAAATACACCATATTTGTAGGTTGAGGGGACTATTGACTTTAGTCTAAGTACAAAACTTGCTCATATTGCTACTTCATCAGTGAAATGTATAACTGCAACTGTAGAATTCCTTGATAAATATAACATCAAGTTTCAGAAACAAAGCCCATGTTATTGATAAATGTACAAAATGCCAGTTGAGTTTATTTTCCATTGAATAAAGCAGAGTAAAATCAGTTCTTATGTGCACTGATCTTGGGTTATCCCCTCAAGCTCCAAGGTTTGAGTTAGATTGGGTGTGCCACCCATGTGCATTCCAGCCTTCACACTTATTGAGGTAAAATTGTGTTGAAATAAACATTGGAAGATGTCCATGGATTAATTTTTGTGGAGGGAAATATGGAGTCTAATTGTCTTGCTGAAAAGTAGTGTCAGCAAAAGAAGTTAGTTTGGATGGTTAGTGATCTTACTGTAAGGCAAAATCAACGTATGCTACTCTGTTCCTGCTCCAAGGATTCTATTTTACTACTAAGTATGAGCAGCTCGTAGGAGCCTGATCTCTGTCTGTGGGTAAGAAATACTATTCTGTACTTGCCTTAACAGAGTATAAAAGAAACCTGAAAAGGATCCATCTGATCCACAAGTAAAGTAACTCTCTGCAGAATAAAATTTCACCATCTTTAAAGAAAGACAGCAAAATCTAGGCAAAATAATTGTGAGTCCATAATATTCAGTATATTTCACTTTCATCAAGAGGCTTTTTAGTTCCTCTTCACTTTCTGCCGTAAGGGTGGTGTCATCTGCATATATGAGGTTATTGATATTTCTCCCGGCAATCTTGATTCCAGCTTGTGCTTCTTCCATCCCAGTGTTTCTCCTGATGTACTGTGCATATAAGTTAAATAAGCAGAGTGACAATATACAGCTTTGATATATTCCTTTTCCCTATTTGGAACCATCATGTTGTTCCATGTCTAGTTCTAACTGTTGCTTCCTGACCTGCATACAGGTTCCTCAAGAGGCAGGTCAGGTCGTCTGGTATTCTCATCTCTTTCAGAATTTTCCACAGTTTATTGTGATCCACACAGTCAAAGGCTTTGGCATAGTCAATAAAGCAGAAATAGATGTTTTTCTGGAACTCTCTTGCTTTTTCGATGATCCAGCGGATTTTGGCAATTTGATCTCTGGTTCCTCTGCCTTTTCTAAAACCAGCTTGAACATCTAGAAGTTCACGGTTCATGTATTGCTGAAGCCTGGCTTGGAGAATTTTGAGCATTACTTTACTAGCATGTGAGATGAGTGCAATTGTGCGGTAGTTTGAGCATTCTTTGGCATTGCCTTTCTTTGGAATTGGAATGAAAACTGACCTTTTCCAGTCCTGTGGCCACTGCTGAGTTTTCCAAATTTGCTGGCATATTGAGTGCAGCACTTTCACAGCATCATCTTTCAGGATTTGAAGGAGCTCAGCTGGAATTCCATCACCTCCACTAGCTTTGTTCGTAATGATGCTTCCTAAGGCCCACATGACTTCTCATTCCAGGATGTCTGGCTCCAGGTTAGTGATCACACCGTCGTGATTATCTACATCATGAAGATCTTTTTTGTCCAGTTCTTCTGTGTATTCTTGCCACCTCTTCTTAATAAATTAGTAACAAAACCCCATAATCCCATTATAATAATGAGAAAACAACAGAAAAGGCTAGATTCTGAACAGTTTACACAATTTCTGGCCAATTCTCTTCAAAATTGTTACGTTTATGAAGTCCAAGGCAAGACTGCGAAACTGTCACAGACCAAAGATGACTGAGGAGAAAACTAAATACAGTGTGGTAATTTTAAATTGGATCCTGGAATAGAAGGGGGACATTCATGAAAAAGTTGATGAAATCATAATATAATCTATTGTTTAGGTAATGGTAAAAATAAAGAAAAAAATCACTTCGGAAAGAAGTAAAAGAAAGAAAGAAGGCTATTATAAATATATTCAAATATTTAATGGGAAATATTAGTGCAAGAAGGAAGCCCATGGGTCATCTCAGTACAACAGTGAGAAGTATAAACCAGAGCCAAATGAGAGTTTTAGAACTGAAAATTACAATATTTTAACTGAAAACTAGATATTCCTAACATTGTATTTGATACTGTCAGGAAAAAAAAGTGAAGTTAAGCTAAAGTCAAGGCAATAGAAACTCTGCTAATGGAAGCACAGAAAGAAAAAAAAAAATCATACAAAGTGAACCGAACATTAGTCAGCTATGGGACAATGTCAAGTATATGTGATATGATTAAAAAATGGATATATTATGTAAATACTAGTCATAAATCTGAAACCACAGTATTAAAAATAGATAAAATAGATTTCAGGAACATTGTCAGAGATCAATAACATACCATAAGAGGTCCAATTTATCAAGACAATACTAAAGGGCTAAATGTATGTATGTCAGTGTAGACAGAATAAGTGTTCCCTGAACGTGTCATATCCCATCCCCTGGAACCTGTGAATACGTACCTTCCATGAGAAAGGAACTTTACAGTGCTAAGTTAAGAATCTGAAAGTGGGGCGATTATCCTGGATTATCTGGGTACCCAAAGTAAGCACAGGGTTTCTTATAAGTAAGAGTAGAGACAGAAAAGGTCAAAGAAAGGTGACGTCACCAGCAGAAGTCAGAGAGAGAGAGACTTAAAGAGCACACTGCTGAATGAAGATGGAGGTTGAAGAGGCTGTTGTCCAAAGCACGCAGGTGGTCTCTAGAAGGTGCAGAGACAGAGGCAGACTTTCCGCCCAAGCCTCCAGAAGGAACTCAGCCTGGTGCTACTATTTCAGAGTTGTCACCTCCCAGAGTGTAAGATGATCTTGCATGTTTTAAGGCACTGTTTGTTGTCATTTCTTATAACAGCAATAGGAAACTGACATAGCATCAGGTAGTGGAGATAGTAAAATAGGAAGCAAAACCCGAAGGAAGTAAAGGGAGAACTGAACTCACAGTTTATAGCAGGAGGTTTTAAAATTTCTCTCCTGTGATTGATAGAACAATAGGTATAAAGTCAGTAACTGTGCAAGAGACTGGAAAAACACCATCAACCAATGAGTTTTTAAAATTTTCTATGTATCACATCATGTCATTTGCGAATAGTAACTGTTTTACTTCTTCCTTTTCAGTTTGGTTCCCTTTTATCACTTTTTCTTATCTGATTGCTTTGACTAGGACTTCCAAAATTCCTTTTCTGAGAAAAGGATGCTCACTTTTGCCACTTAAAAAAATGGAAAGAGTAGGCACCCTTTTCTTGTTCCTGATGCTATGGGAAAGACTTTTAAACTTTTCACCATCGAGTATGATGTTGGCTATGGGTTTGTCATATATGGCCTTTATTATGTTGAGGTATGGTCTCTCTATGCCCACTTTCTGGAGAGGGTGATGATAATATAGATGTGTACATTTATTGAAACTCATCAAACTGTATATACCTATTATTTGTGTATTTTACCATATGTAAGTAATATCTTAATAGATTGTTAATTACAAAAATAGTGATTGATTTCAGTCCCTGAGGGTTTTCTCTTCTTTTGCTTCTTGTATGTGGGGGCTTTGAGCATTGAAGGTTATATCATATGGAAGTAGTTTACTTTCATTTATAGGTTATTTTTAATATAAATTATGAATGAAGCAAAATAAACCACAGAAGAAATTTTGCCAAGAAAGGTCTACATTCATATCAACATAAAAACATATAAACAAATTATACAATTAATGTTTCCAGTAGAGGTCAAACAGATAGGTATTTAAGGCTGTTGATCCTCAGAAATAAAATATACTCACTGAACCTCAGTAAATTCCTGTTCTACTTTCATTGTTACAACAGGTATATAGAGGTTACAAATATATGGGTAAGAAAAATGGTTTGGTGAACTCTGAGATGATAACTGAAGTCCATGTTAGTCTTCAGTTCCGTTTTCTAAATCAAGTCTCCATTCTGATTGTGAAGGACACCATCCTGAACCTTTGGTAATAGAAATCAGGAGTAAAGCATTTAAAATGGAATGAAATTATAGTCTTACCTTTAAAGACAGTGAGGAGAAAGGAAGGTTAGTCCTGAAGAACTCTAAGAATCTATAGAAAGAATTTTGGAAACTTCAGGAGAAAAAAAGAAAATAGGTTGAACCTTGAAAACTTCTGAAAGAAAGGAGAGAAAAGAAAATCATTCATGTCCTCCATGACAGTATACAAAAACTGATAACATAGTCAACATAAAAAAGTGGGGACATACCTTTTCATATTCATATTGTAAGAAATCTTTTTATGCATACCTGCACCACACTTATGGCAGAAAGTGAAGAGGAACTAAAAAGCCTCTTGATGAGTAAAAGTAAAAGAGGAGAGTGAAAAAGTTGGCATAGAGGTCAACATTCAGAAAACGAAGATCATGACATCTGGTCCCATCACTTCCTGGGAAATAGATGGGGAAACAGTGGAAACGGTGTCAGACTTTGTTTTTTTGGGGCTCCAAAATCACTGCAGATGGTGATTGCAGCCATGAAATTAAAAGACGCTTACTCCTTGGAAGGAAAGCTATGACCAACCTAGATAGCACATTGAAAAGCAGAAACATTACTTTGCCAACAAAGGTCCGTCTAGTCAAGGCTATGGTTTTTCCAATGATCATGTATGGATGCGAGGGTTGGACTGTGAAGAAAGCTGAGTGCCGAAAATTGATGCTTTTGAACTGTGGAGTTGGAGAAGACTCTTGAGAGTCCCTTGGACTGCAAGGAGATCCAACCAGTCCATTCTGAAGGAGATCAGTCCTGGGTGTTCTTTGGAAGGAATGATGCTAAAGCTGAAACTCCAGTACTTTGGCCACCTCATGCGAAGAGTTGACTCATTGGAGAAGACCGTGAGGCTGGGATGGATTGGGGGCAGGAGGAGACGGGGATGACAGAGGATGAGATGGCTGGATGGCATCACGGACTCGATGGACGTGAGTTTGAGTGAACTCCAGGAGTTGATGATGACAGGGAGGCCTGGCATGCTGCAATTCATGGGGTCACAAAGTCGGACATGACTGAGCAACTGCACTGAACACAGTTATATATTATAAATATATTCAACTCAGTGGTAGTTTTTGTTGCATGTGTGTTTTACTTTTATGCATGATGTTTCCCCCCTCTTTTCTTGGGTTTCCTCACTCCCATTTCCTTCCCTACAGATTCTCAGCCCCCCATACCTAACATATATTAACAGTCTAGCACATATCCTTTCATATTTTTCTCTATTTTCAGAAAATTTTTGTTTGTGAATTTTTTATTCATTTCCAAAAATAAAATCCTATTATTTATGCTTTTTCTTATGTTGTTTTTCTCACTCCACTATATTTTGATGCTAAATATCCAGCGAGTCAAGCTGATACAGGATTAATTCATTGTCTTCAATGACTGAAGAAGAAGACATATTATAATTTTTCATTATTTTCTTAATGACATACATTGGATTTTGTGGTCTCGTCTACCATTTTTGTTTATATCACTATGAAAAATGTAGCTATCTTTATTTTTGGTAAATAACGTAAGACTGCTTTCCGAAGGGGTTTTACATTTCATCTTTTCATTAACAACATATACTTTTCTTTGCATTCCTATCAGCAAAGTATGTTATAGCCCCTTTTCGCATGTAAGCCTGATAATTGTCTTCCAGAGTGTGAAGAACTATCAGATCTGAAATTTTACATTACTTGCAAGGTAACAGTTTAATTTGCCAAAATTTCCTGAATGTTGGCAGAAGACATGAGACTCCTGGGTCCGATACAAAGACCTTTATTACAACAGGATGAAGAGAATAAGCATCATGTTAACGTATGTTCCCCTTAACCCCAGGTTTCTCAAGGTGATGTGGAGAGTTGCTATGGACTGAATTGTGTCCTTCTTCATCTGTGTATTGAAACCCTAAACCCTCCATCCCAGTTGTGACTGTACCTATCTTTAGGAGGTAATTAAGTTTTAACAAGGTCGTGAGGTTGGTTCCCTAATGTGATAGGACTTAAAAGGAAGAGAGATCTTTCTCTTTACCTTGTAAGGATTCTGTGAGAAAGCAGCTGTCTACATGCCAGGAAGAGAGGTCTTACCGGGAACTAAATCTTCAGGCACCTTGACCTTGGATCTCCCAGGTTCCAGAAGCATGAGAAATTTATTTCTGAGGCTTAAGCCACCCAGTCTGCGATGCTGTATGATGGCAGTCTGAGCAGACTAAGCCGAGAAACCCAGACACATACTGTGTACTCGGTGAGTTTACATCCCTGTTGAACTGCCTGCATCTTTAGGAACCCGAAATGTTTACAGTGGGTTGTGAAGTCTGGCCTTTGCCCCAAAGGTCATCATTATCTTTATTGTACTGCGTAGTAAACAGACTTGACCTTTGCTCTGAAGCAAGACACTCCCTGTCTCTTCCAGGGCTGTTCTCTGTACAAACATCCTTCCAGAGAATGGCTGATACAAAAGAGCAATCTTCCCTCACTCAACTGCAGAAATGTCAGCATTCAAAACAAAGTTGTCATGATTATACTCTGAGTTGGGTCCTCAGTCTCTATCTGTAACACTCTTCTTTTTTCTATCGTATATTCAATCTACTTTGTCTCTAACATATCTAAGTTTCAATTTACTGTACATATTTAGAACTTAAACAAATGTGTCTCTCCCAAGCTACTTCCTTATTAACTTAACACAGCCTAAATGAATTTTGCCTGTATCTTATAAGTTACTATCTTCCTCTCAGTGTTTAATGTTTCTTTTGATTTCCATCTATCCCATTTTTTCCCTTATCTCCTGCAGCAAATCAAGTGTTTTTAGATGATATAGAAAAATCAGAGAAGGCAGTGGCACCCCACTCCAGTACTCTTGCCTGGAAAATCCATGGACAGAGGAGCCTGGTAGGCTGCAGTCCATGGGGTCGCCAAGAGTCTGAGACGACTGAGCGACTTCACTTTCACTTTTCATTTTCATGCACTGGAGAAGGAAATGGCAACCCACTCCAGTGTTCTTGCCTGGAGAATCCCAGGGGCAGGGAAGTCTGGTGGGCTGCTGTCTATGGGGTCGCACAGAGTTGGACACGACTGAAGCAACTTAGCAGCAGCAGCAGCAGCAGCAATGTTACATAAGTATTCAGAATTTTTGGAGGGGAAGTGAGGTATCGGAAAGCTTATATTTCTTTAGTTACTGCTAACTCAAGGTAGGGCAATGATACTTTTATAAGATTGTTTTTCAATCTCTAGAAAGTGTCCATTTTTTCTTCTTATACTACATTCCTTATTAAGTGAACCAAATAAATTCTCAATTTCTTAGTATTTAAGAGAGATTATTTTAACCACCCTCTCTGTGAACAACGCATTTCACTAACCTTGATTAAGGCCTGACTGAATGCCCTATTAAGGAGCTGAGACACAGAGTTCATTCACTGGTTTTGCCACGTCTAGAGATCTCCTTTCTGTTTGGTTTTGAAACTAATTGTAGAAGCATAGCGTGGGAAATGAAGAGTAGTTTTCAGAAGAAATAGTTAATCTCATCATTTACTCATTAACCTCATCGTGTATTCAGTTATATCGTGTACTAGATACTCCAAGTTTATAAGAATAAATAATGGGTACGTCTACTTAAGGAGGGTTATTGTCTGATAAGGGATACAAATAAATGGCATTTGTACTAGGCCCATGATAGCAGAGAACAGAGAATGGCTGCATCTGCTTGGGGAGTCAGGAGGTTTTACAAAACCTTGGCTTGACCTTTCACCATGGAGGAAGCACTAGGTAGCCCCTGAGAGCACAGTGCTAGATGCCTGATGGACTTGGCTGTCCTACTCACTGCTGACGTGATTGTGACCAGTTCATCTAACATCTCTAAACTGTTTCCTCATTTATAAAATGATGAAAATTATATATATTTCATAGTGTCAGTTTAAAAAATAATTGAAATAAAGCAATTAGCATAGATCTTGGCCTAGGACAAGCTTTAATTAAATTGTATGGGTTGCTCTTGACGCCATGACTGTCTATACTCCTCTAATACAAGTAGCCTCACCATCTCCTCCACAAATCTCAGTAAGAGTTTGCTTTTCAGATACTACCACCCCATAGTATGGCTGAACTATATGTTGTGTGACATGGTTGGAACATGAGATATGTCTGAAAGTACTCCAAATGTGATGAGAACTTTCTTTAAAGTAGATTTCAGTGGACATTAAAGCAGGTGAATTTAAGTGCCAGGAAGATAGAATCTATTGAACTTGTTGACTGAGAGATGAGGGATAAGGATGACTCAGACTTCTGTGTGGCTTTTGTGATTTCCTTTATTAAAATAATCTCTAATGGATTAACAGGAGCTCTTGAGGTGAATGAAGAATGAATTCATTTCTCGATATGTTGAATTTGAGAATTTAGAGGACGTTGTTGTGAAGGTACCTAATCTAGTAAGTGGTTCAATATGAGTCCAAAACTATCCTCTCCATGTAGAAGTTCAGTTCAGTTGCTCATTTGTGTCCGACTCTTTGTGACCCTATGGAGTGCAGCACGCCAGGCCTCCCTGTGCATCACCAACTCCTGAAGCTTGCTCAAACTCCTCTCCATCAAGACGGTGATGCCACCCAACCATCTCATCTTCTGTTGTCCCCTTCTCCTCCTGCCTTCAATCTTTCCCAGCATCAGGGTCTTTTCCAATGAGTTGGTTCTTTGCATCAGGCAGCCAAAGTATTGGAGTTTCAGCTTCGGCATCTGTCCTTCCAATGAACACTCAGGACTGATTTCCTTTAGGATGATCTGGTTGGATCTCCTTGCAGTCCAGGGGACTTTCAAGAGTCTTCTCCAACACCACAGTTCAAAAGCATCAATTCTTTGGCACTCAACTTGCTTTATAGTCCAACTCTCATATCCATACATGACTACTGGAAAAACATAGCTTTGACTGGATGGACCTTTGCTGGCAAAGTAATGTCTCTGCTTTTTAATATGCTATCTAGGTTGGTCATAGCTTTTCCTCCAAGGAGCAAGCGTCTTTTAATTTCATGGCTGCAGTCACCATCTGCAGTGATTTCGGAGCCCAAAAAAGTCTCACTGTTTCCATTGTTTCCCCATGTATTTGCCATGAAGTGATGGGAATGGATGCCATGACCTTAGTTTTCTGAATGTTGAGTTTTAAGCCACTTTTTCACTCTCCTCTTTCACTTTCATCAAGAGGCTCTTTAGTTCTTCTTCACTTTCTGCCATGCGGCCACCCTTATGGTGGTGTCATTTGCATATCTGAGGTTTCTGATATTTTCCCCCAGCAATCTTGATCCCAGCTTGTGCTTCTGCATATAAATTAAATAAGCAGGGTGACAGCATATAGCCTTGACATACTCCTTTCCCTATTTAGAAATAGTCTGTTGTTCCATGTCCAGTTCTAACTGTTGCTTCCTGATCTGCATACAGATTTCTCTGGAGGCAAGTCAGGTGGTGTGGTATTCCCATCTTTTTCAGAATTTTCCATAGTTTCTTGTGATCCACACAGTCACATGAAGCACAAGCTGGAATCAAGATTACTGGGAGAAATATCAATAACCTCAAATATGTAAATGACACCACCCTTATGGAAGAAAGCAAAGAAGAACTGAAGAGCCTCTTGATGAAAGTGAAAGAGGAGAGTGAAAAAGTTGGCCTAAAGCTCAACATTCAGAAAACTAAGATCATGGCATCTGGTCCCATCACTTCATGGCAAATAGATGGGGAAACAGTGGAAACAGTGTCAGACTTTATTTTTTGGGCTGCAAAATCACTGCAGATGGTGACTGCAGCCATGAAATTAAAAGACATTTACTCCCTGGAAGAAAATTTATGACCAACCTAGATAGTATATTCAAAAGCAGAGACATTACTTTGCTGACTAAGGTCCGTCTAGTCAAGGCTATGGTTTTTCCAGTAGTCATGTATGGATGTGAGAGTTGGACTGTGAAGAAGGCTGAGCATCCAAGAATTGATGCTTTTGAAGTGTGGTGTTGGAGAAGACTCTTGAGAGTCCCTTGGACTGCAAGGAGATCCAACCAGTCCATTCTGAAGGAGATCAACCTTGAGATTTCTTTGGAAGGAATGATGCTAAAGCTGAAACTCCAGTACTTTGGCCACCTCATGCAAAGAGTTGACTCATTGGAAAAGACTCTGATGCTGGGAGGGATTGGGGGCAGGAGGAGAAGGGGACGACCGAGGATGAGATGGCTGGATGGCATCACTGACTCGATGGACGTGAATCTGAGTGAACACGGGATTTGGTGATGGACAGGGAGGCCTGGGGTGCTGTGATTCATGGGGTCACAAAGAGTCGGACACGACTGAGTGACTGAACTGAACTGAACTTGCTAGCGTGTGAGATGAGTGCAATTGTGTGGTAGTTCGAGCATTCTTTGGCATTGCCTTTCTTTGGGATTCGAGTGAAAAATGACCTTTTGCAGTCATGTGGCCACTACTGTGTTTTCCAAATTTGCTAGCATAATGAGTGCAGCACTTTGACAGCATCATCTTTTAGGATTTGAAATAGCTCAGCTGGATTTGTTTGTAGTGATGCTTCCTAAGGCCCACTTGACTTCACATTCCAGGATGTCTGGCTCTAGGTGAGAGATCACACCATCGTGATTATCTTGGTCTTGAAGATCTTTTTTGTCCAGTTCTTGTGTGTATTCTTGCCACCTCTTCTTAATATCTTCTGCTTCTGTTGGGTCCATAGCATTTCTGTCCTTTATTGTGCCCATCTTTGCATGAAATGTTCCCTTGATGTCTCTTAATTTTGTTGAAGAGATCTCTAGCCTTTCCCATTCTATCATTTTCTTCTATTTCTTTGGATCACTGAGGAAGGCTTTCTTATCTCTACTTGCTATTCTTTGAAACTCTGCATTCAAATGGGTATGTCTTTCCTTTTCTCCTTTTCCTTTCACTTCTCTTCTTTTCTTAGCTACTTGTAAGGCCTCCTCAGACAACCATTTTGACTTCTTGAATTTTTTTTTTTCTTGAGGATGGTCTTGATCACTGTCTCCTATAAAATGTCACAAACCCCATCCATAGTTCTTTAGGCAGTCTCTCAGATCTAATCCCGTGAATCTATTTGTCACTTCCATTGTTTAATCATATGCGATTTGATTGAGGTTATACCTGAATCATTAGCATGTAGAGTTAATCACTTCTAATGCCTTATCAGTCTATTCTTGTACCTCTGTTAAGTTTGGTGTTAGAAGTGGTAGTTATGGATGAAATCCCTCAGTGTAAAATGGGAAGGGTGAGAATTCAGCCAGTCTGGTAAAATCCAAAGAAAGTCAAATTGGAATGCATCACAAAAGGAAGTTGTTGTAGACATTCTTGAGAAATGTTGGGAATGGTTGGATACATTTAGGGATAATTTGTGAAAGCACAGGAGTGGGAAAACTCTGTTGGTAGTTTGAGTCTACTTATTATACAGAACATCCTTAATGTCTTAAGACAAATAAATTGTATAGACATTTAAGTGAGACTGCCCTGTGGATTTTCTTGTCTCAATGCTTTTGTCTAGTTTTAATATATGAGTAGGGCTCGCCTCATAGAATAAGTTGGCAAGTATTTCCTCCTCGTAAGTATTCTGGAAGAGTTGTATCGCGTTAGTACTGTTTCTTCTTTAAATATTTGTAGCATTCACCAGTGAAGTCACCTGGGCCTGGAGTTTACTTTATGGGAAGATTTAAACTATTGATTTGGTTTCTCTAATAAGTATAATGTCGTTCATGTTATGTTTCTTCTTGAGGGGGCTTTGGTAGTTTGTGTCTTTCAAATAATCTGTCCATCAGAAAGAATTGTGCGATTTAGTGATATAAAGTTATATGTAATGTGCTTAATCGCTCAGTGGTGTCCAAGTCTTTGTGAGCCCATGGACTGTAGCCCACCAGGGCTAGGTAGTATTCCCTTAGTATTCTTTTTATTACTATTATTGTTCTTAGTATTCTTATTATTTCACTCTGTGTAATCCATAGTGATGCTTTTTCTCTGTTGATATTGATACTTATATCATTCTTGATTTTCATAACTTGTGTTTTTTCTGTTTTTTGCCTAAGGAGTCTGATTAGAGACTTACACATTTTATTGATCTTTTAAAGGAACCAATCTTTTGTCATTGATTATTTTCTTCTCTCTTTCTTGGTTTTCTGTGTCATTGATTTTTACTTTGATTTTATTTCTTTTCTTTTGCTTACTTTTGGTTTAATTTGCTGTTATTTTTTCCTGACTTTTTAAAGTGGAAGCTGAATTTTTGGTAGGAGACCTTTTCTCTTTCCCACTAATATAGGTGTTTAGTGCTAGAAATTTCCTTCTAAGTACTAATTTAACTGCATTCCACAATTTTTATATTTTCTGGTTTTATTTGTATTCAGTTCAAAATACCTCCTAACTTTTTTCCCTCATACCCATGGGTTACTTAGAAGTGTATTGTTTCATATATATTGGGAATGAAAAAAAATGTGTTATTGATTTCTAATTTAATTCCATTGTTGTCAGAGAATATACCTTTATGGGGCTCTCCTGATGGCTCAACTAATAAAGAACCTGCTTACCAAGACGTGGGTTCAGTCCCTGGGTCAGGAAGATCCCCGGAGAAGGAAATGGTAACTTGCCTCGGTACTCTTGGCTGGAACATTCTGTGAACAGAGGAGCTTTGCAGGATACAGTCCATGGGGTCGCAAAGAGTCAGACATGACTGAGCATGTGCCCAAACTTTATATGAGTTGAATCTACTAAATTTATCACAGCTTGTTTTTTGGTCCATAGCATGCACTGTGTTTGTAAATGTGTATTCAGCTGTTGTTCTGTTTATGGTCAGTGGTCTGATTCAAATATTCTATATCTTTACTGATTTTCCATCTACCTTCTTTATCAATTATTGAAAGGGAAGTGTTGAAATCTGTTTGTAATTGAGGATTTATGTATTTCTTGTTTTGGTTCTCTCAGTTTTTCTTTTGTATATTTTAAAGCTCTACTATTGTTCCAGAAACAATTAGGATAATTATGACCTCTTGATGAAATGATCTGGTGTTATGATGACCATTGCAAATGAAATGACCCTCTAAAAGAAAGTGAAAGTGTTAGTTGCTCAGGCGTGTCCTACTCTTTGCAACCCTGTTGTCTGTCCGTGGAATTCTCCAGACAAGAATACTAGAGTGGGTTATTATTCCCTTCTCCAGGGGGTCTTCCCGATCCAGGGATTGAACCCAGGTCTCCTACATTGCAGGCAGGTTCTTTACCATCTAAGCTACCAGGGAAGCCCAACCATTGCAAATGAAATGACCCTCTATTATTCTATTAGTATCCTGTTAATGGAATTCTTTAGGATTCTCTTATTTTTTAAATTCTGATATCTACTTTGTCTGGTTTGATGTACTTTACCAATAATCCTGTCATTTTTGTAATTTCTCCTCTCATTATGGGTTATGTTTTCCTGATATTTATTCAGGCCTATTATTTATGAATTAAATACCAGTTGTGAATTTTACCCTGTTGTGTTGTAGATATTTTTGTGTTCTATAAATATGTTAATGTGTCATTCTAGGACACAACTAAGTACCTTGGAAATAGTTTGATCCATGTGGATGGTGCTGTTAAGGTTTGTTAGGCAGGACCAGAGCAGCATTTAGTCTAATTTTTCCCCACTACTAAGGCAAAACCCTTCTGAGCACTCTAACCAGTGCTCGATGTATTATGAGATTGCTTTTTGCTGTGGTTATGTGAGCTCTGGGTATTGTACCCTGTAATTTGGTGGGATGATTCTTTTACTGGCCTTGAATTGTTTTCTTAAGCTGATCAGGTCTGAGCTGAAGGCTGCAGATCTCAGGAGCAATGCTTTCTCTCATCTGCTACTCGTCCCCTTGATCTGTGGTACTTCAAGCTGTTTTCCCTATCGTAAGAGACCACTATGTTCCAGTCGTATTTCTTCTACCTGCCTGGAGCCGGCAGAGTCTTCTGCGGCAGGGAGTTGGGGCGGTAGTTGGTGTCACCACTCTGTCCTGTCTCTCAGAGTTCATTGTTGTTCATTACTTGGTGTTTGAGCTCTTAAGACAGTTTTTTTCACATGTAGTATCTATTTTAAGTATTATTTATGTACAAGGGTAAGTCCAGTCCCTGTTACTCCATCTTGGTCAGAAGTTGAAATATACTGACTGTTCAATTTGATTTTTGTTAAATGTTGTGTTGTAGTTTTCCCTTTTCATTTTTCTGTCTGTTCTTGCTTTCTGCTGTGTCTGTGCTCATGCGTTCCCAGAGCCTTAGACTGTGTGTGGTCGGTGAGGTTGGGCTGGCTTTCCGTCTGTCAGCCAGTGTCTTCCACGTTCCTGGCACCATATCTGATATGTGAATAGAAAGGTGACTGAGACCAGTGGCCTAGTCTCACAAAGCTGTAGGCGAGCAGGAACTCCAGTGTGTGGAGTTACACAATGGAATCAGGTTAACCTCCAAATTTTACTTAAGTAGCATTCATAATGTTCTCTGTAATGTGTGTCCTTTAAGAAAATAACTTTCTGAAAGATTGTATCTGAAGCAGAATATGAGCCCAGTATTCAGTTTCATGCTTTAACACGGAAGCAAACAGGAACTGGTACTACTCATTTATAATTGGCTCCAGCTAAACAAGTTGAGTACTTACGAGGAATTAAAAAAAAAAAAATAAAGTGGGAAATATTTCCCTCAAATTAGGAAGGAAGTGTCCTACTTTCAGCATCGATTCTAATGTAACATTTTCCTTTTCCTTTTTATTTCTGTCCTATGTTTGAAGAACAGAAACGAATTTATTGAAGGTTCTTCCTGTAATTAGTTAAATAGGTTAGTCACCACAGAAACTTGCAGTGACTAAACCATGTTGTATCTGCAACAAAGAGATAAGTAGTCTGGCTGTGTGCTCAGTTGCTCAGTTTTGTCTGACTCTTTGCAACCCTGTAAACAGTAGCCCACTAGACTCCTCTGTCCATAGTATTTTCCAGGCAAGAACAAGGGAGTGGGTTGCCATTTCCTTCTCTTGGGGATCTTCCAGGGATTGAACCTACATCTCCTACATTTCAGGTGGATTCTTTACTGCTGCACTACCTGGGAAGCCCAGCTACAGGCTGCTATTACTCTACTTTGGATATTTGCTTCCTGTATGTAGAGAGGGCCTTTGATACCAATCTGGGATTGATATTAAGTTCATCAAGTAAGAACTGACATCAAGAAGAAAGATAGGTTGTATCCATTGCTTGTTTTAAAAATATACGTTATAGAATATTCCAGCCCATTAAATATTAGGCAGTATTTTATTAGCGCTGATTTAAATTTAACTCTTTTTTCATGACTTTAGAGAGTCAGTGTACAGAGTAATAGGCAAAACCACTTTGTAACTTGAGTTCGGTGACAATAACTGTCATTCTCACAAGCTTTTAAGAAGTAACTAGGATTCTTTTCAATTTAAATGGAAAAAATAAGGTATCATTTATATTATCATTTCCCCATATCATACCTCTAAGGAAAATTAGCTATAAATATTTTAAAGAAAAAATAATATGTATATTGTTTGCATACAATTTGCAAAAGTGATTTTGGAAATAGAAAGTTAGGCAAAGTGGTATTAATCCATCTTGGGGAGAAAATAGCTAAATTGCAGACATGTTTTTTGTGTGTGGCATTTTTCTAATTTTAAGAATATAGATTAATGGATAAATTAGTGCATGTTTATGTTTAACTTACTTATTAATAAAATGAAGAGTTTTGGTCTAGTGATTGTTTTCTCAAGGCGTTTGAATTAAACAAAACTCTTTACTGGATAAAGGTAATAAAAACTTGATAAGGTATACATACCTTAGTTTTTTAGTAACTGTATTTTTTTAGTAATATTTTTACCACTCAAAAATACTTACATTTTTCTTTGTATGTATTCAAGGTAATTTCTATATCTGTATACTGAAATCAAACACTTTCACATCTTATTCATGATAAATTGACATTGTGGGTTTATTTTTATTATATTTTTATCTTAAAAAGTAACTCCAAATACAAATATCTCTATTTTAATTCAGCTACGTACCTGTTTATTCTTTTTCTCAAAATTTAATACCTTCCTCTTTCTGTGCTATGAAGAAAGCAAGATACATTCATGTTGCTTATTATTATACCTTATTATCCTTCTTTTCTATATTTAGGTTCTTCTTTCATAAAAATCAGATTGGAGATACAGTTTAAATTTTTAAAAATCTAAAAATTAGTTGGATGATGGCTGAATATCTTCTTTGTTCTGCTTATTCATTACTATACTTGGCTCTTGACTTGTTAATATATATATTAAATGTTAGTTCAGTAAGAGGTGGCTTTTATGAAACATTATTTAGAATGCAAATTATCTTTAAGCTGAAGAATATTGAAAATAAAAGAACCGAGTCTGAATTATTTACAGGCCAAGGGCTTAAAGGTTCTCTGCTCCAGCACAAATATTAAATTATGAAATGGGAATTTCAGTTTGCCATAAATCTGTCTGCCATAGCTGCTTAAAATAAAATAGTTTTACCCATCTAAAGCAACATCAATTTGCCAGTCTGTGCTTCATGTATCAAAGAGCGTTCCGTGAAAATATCAATATCATTGGTTAATATAAATGAAATTAATTTTTAAAGCTGGGCTAAAGGTTGACATCTGAAAAATTGCATTACTTTGCAGAAGAGAAATTTCTGTCTTCTAGTGAAATTTCAGGTCATGAGGGCAAGTAATTTTCACAATCTTCAATGGGAGTCAGTGAAATATGAACTTCATTGTCACCTAGCCCCAAAGCGATAAGATAAAATGAGCTGATACATCATTTGCTGTGGTTTTATCATCTCCCTCAGTAATTGGAAGAGAAAACATAAGAGCGTATGTGTTTGTGTGCTCCCTTCTCGCCCCTCCCAGATGCCCCATCGTCCACACCCAGGCTAAAGCCGTTTTAGCCCAATCAATACAGAGGTCACACAGCATTTTATTTATATATTTTTAATTTTTCATACTGACTAAACTGCCAGATAGAACATTAGAGTAATGAATATGTTTAATTGAATTTGTCACCCATGAAAATGCTAAGGAGAATACTGCATCATAGTACCAGTAAGCAGGAGGAAATTTACTATATAGATGAAAAATATAAAATAACTCATAATTAATTTAAAAGGTAATTTTCTTTTATATTCATAACTTTTATACTTTTATTGTCATTTTTTCCAAGTTTGTGGACAATGTGTGTGTTCATGGATATGTATTAAATAACAAAACTGCCGCGTTAAAATTTCTACCAGAGTCAAGTATATGCTATTTTTCAATTCAAAGAGACCACTAAGTTTTTTTTAAGAATTTATATTTAAATAATGGTGATGAAGAACATCCTTGAACTAACTGGTATTCAATATTAAAATAAATTTAGTGCTATGCTTTGATATCAAGTTTCAGAGAAAATTATGTGCAGCAAAATCTAAAAACTATGTTAATAGTAGAGTGGTACAGCTTTAAAATACTTGATTACATTACTTTTGACTGTTTTGTTAAAATTGCAGTTATTGTAAACAAAATATATTTGCACATGTGTTTAGTGGCAGATTGATAGATTATATTTAGACTAGTGCATTTTTTAACATGTATTTTCATTTTTTCAAATATTTGCCATTTTCCACATTAAGGTATAATTCTTGTGACTGATTTATAATTATGCTCATGAAAATGAGATATGAATATTTTCTAACTGGTATCATTGATTGATGGCTTGCTTAGCTTATAGTTTATATACTAAGTTTAAAAAGTTTTTTTGATGTTAAATATGTATCCATATATTTTGGAAATGATTTTGTTAATGAAATTTTAAGTGCTATTATTTCTTTGTATTATTTGATTTTACTTTTGTTACTGAATTCTTCTGAAATTAGTATGGAATTCTCTGAAAGAGTAAAATCTCTCCAAAAATTTATGAATATTTATTTGAGTCTAGGATATGCAGTGTGAGCTTTAAACATTAAGAATAGTGTTTTAAAAAACACTCTTTATTGATTCTATAGATGCAGGCTCTCAAATATTTTTTGTGATATTTTCCAATCACTTTTTAATATCTTTCCCTTTAAAAGAATTTGAAAAAATTTAAAATTTATTGAGGGTAGAGTTAAAAAAGAAAGCCTTTTTTCTCTACTTAAATGGAACAAATATGGCTATGTTTTCAGAGACTACTTTAAAATCTATTTTTTGAACATACCTAATATTCAGTAAATAAGGGTATCATGTAGTTGTGCAGTAAATAATACAGAATTTTTTTTTAATCCTTCCATGAGGATGAGAAAAGTGGAAGTGTTATTTGGATAAATTGTTTAGCTTTTCAAAATGAATCGTTAAAGGTGAAAAATACTTTCTTTCTAGCCAATTAATGCAACAGGGTGAAGAAATTTTCACATGTATTCATAGTATTCTCTTTGAAGTGTAGGGGAAAATATAGGCTTATTTGGGTAAAATTCTTTTTCAGAGTCACAATTTTTAGATAGAATTTTAAAGAAAATATGTTTGATTTTTTTAATGTAAAAAACTATATGCATTTTTATATGTGTGAGAGTATATATACATATAAATGATTTTTTTGTTCCTCGCTACAACCTTTCTTTAACATTTGACCAATAAACTATCTTTATTCAGATAAATTATTAAAAAATAAAGTTGAATTCACTAATAATAATACTAACAATATTGAAACAAGATGGAAAACATTCAAAGAGAGTGCTGAAGGCTGAAGCTTTCAAGCTATTCTAGACTTGGGGTCATAACTGCGGAGCAATGGTAATGATACGGTTTCCATAGTAACCGATTCATTGGAGGGCTAGACCTCTGTCTAGGGTGCTGTCAGTGTAAGTAGAGTTTCAGTGAACAGAAAGTCCCAAAGAAGGGTCTGCTTCTACCTAATCCAGTTTTAATTGAACTCTAGAGACTTTGAAGTGAAGCCTCAGACCAGGAATATACTATTCCAATAAGAAATAAACCTCTTCCTTAGCTAGGTCGCAGCTGCCTCTCTGTACTGACACCTTTTCCTAATGAATACTTTAAAGAAATGTTATCATATCAATTTCAGCTAGTAATTCTCTTAATTAAGAGATTCTTTGTTTCGATTTTAAATCCCACTATCCTGATGTTAAGTACCAATTTTCATTGGTTGTTCTTTTTTAAGTCGGTCTAATTTTATCTGTAAGATTTTAAATGCTGATAGCTTTGGCAGTTTTTAAATAATTTTCTGTCTGTCTTCCTGTTTCTGTGTCTCTTCAGTTTTAAAACATTACTTTACCTGCTTACGTTTAACTCTGAAAACACACTCTCATCCATTCAGTATAATACCGTTTACATTAGGTTTGCAAACATGTAGGACAATTCTGGATATTATTTGTAGATGTATATATACTAATAGAGTAAAAATTTATATGGTAATGCTAGACCTCAAAACATGGATAGTAATTGGCTCTGATGAAGAAGGAGAATGGAATCAGGAAGGGTTATATATGGGAATTTAAATATTATCTATTATACTTCATAAATTTTAAAAATCTATACAACAAAAGTGTAGTGTGGCAAAGTATTAGTATTTTATAAGTTTCAGGGTGGTTCCATGGAGCTTATGTCATTTTCTGTCATTTGGAGTAAGTTTGACATTTGGTAATAAAACAAAGTTTAAAGGACGATGCCACTTGCTGTATCTCAAATATAATTTAAAAATACCTATGTTACTTAAAGGAATGGGATATAAATGAAATATTTTCATTGATTGGAAAACTATTACATTAAAAATATTATAGTAATGCTTCTAGTGTTCTTACTCCTCTTAGTAATTGAGATATTCTAGAAAATACTAATAATTAAATCTTTAGATTGCATGACCGTGATCTTGCAATGATTGGCTGTCACCATATTAAGCAACAAGTCTTATTACATAGCTCTATAGATATAAGAGGTAGAATTTTCAGACCAGTGTGTGATATTTTTAGTATATGACAGAGCTTGGAGCCTAAAGCTTTGGTGTTTATTCTTGTTTGATTTCCTCTTTCACTTTTAACACAAGTACAGGGGAAAAAATGTAGCTGATTAAAATTTCAGACCAGTTCTAGTTTAACAGATGTTTGAACTCTCTTAGAGATGTGACAGTGTATCATATAAGTAGGCTCTGGACAGTTTAGACTAGACAGCCTGGGAGGAGGCCAGACTTTGCTACTAGCTTTCCAAGGGACTTCCTACTAAGTATTTAACTTGTTTAAGTCTCGTTTTCTTCAGAAATGGTAGATAGATTGGACCACAAGTGTTACAGAACATATATTGTATTCTCTGTTACTTGACAAGTTAAAAATGGCAAACTCAAACACCACTGGAAACTAGGCAGATAATAGTAAATAAGTGAGTGTGTAGAGATTGTTTGAAAATGGAGAGTGCCTTTCAGTGGTGCTGTGTGGCGTATATAGACCTAGTCTTGACAGATGCTCCATTTTTCCCCTGAAGAGCCATAGATCTGACTTTTTTTTTTATAAATTATCCTTTTCTCAAGTGTTTTCAACCAGTTGAGAATTTGGGGAAATATAATATGGCCCAAACAGAATTAATGCGGATCATATATGGAGTTTTGGTTGCCGTTTGTTCACTCATTTAATCATTCAAAAATTTCTCCTTTGTGTAAGACTTTGTTATAGAAGACAAACATAGAGTACGTTCAAAACCTTTGTTCCAGTAGAACTTAGATTCCAGTATTTTAGTGCTGAAGAGAGGCAGAAGAGAAGCGAGGAAATAATGTAATTTCTGGTGGTAATAAATGGTACGCAGGAAATCTGATGAGTTTGAGATGGGATGAGGTGATCGTGGCAGAAGTGGGGTTAGATCCTGCGGCTTCTCTAACAAGGTGACATTTGAGCGGATATCTGAATGGGAGGATAAGTCAGCCACGTTAAGATCTGGGAGAACAGTCTGAGCAGAGGAGAAAGCACATAAAAAGGCCCTGATGAAGAATGAGGTGGGCTCATCAGACAATCCCAGATATAAGGCTTTATAAGCAATTATGAAGAACTTCAGCGTTTATTGGGATTCCCAGCTGCCGCTAGCAGTAGAGAATCTGCCTGCAGTGCAGGAGATGTCGGAGATGCCAGGTTCCGTCCCAGGGTCGGGAAGGTCCCCTGGAGAAGGGAATGGCAGCCCACTCCAGTATTCCTGCCCGGAGAACCCCATGGACAGAGGAGCCTGGCGGGCTGCAGTCCATAGCGTTGCACAGGGTTGGACACGACTACAGCGACTGCGCAGCGCTGAGTTTACTGTGCAGCATTGCGGAGCCAGGAGGTACAACCTGATTTACATTTAAAGAGCTATCTTATCTGACTCTGGTTGTCGTAGATTCTCCAGGTGAGATTAGAAGGAGAGAGACTAGTCAGGAGGCCACCGCAAACTCTGGAGCCTAGGATCTTCTGGTTATGGTGAGAGAAAGGGGTACAAGTGACAGTCGGTTAGAAAAAATCTTGAGTAGTATCAGTGTTTTGTCCTCTTTTCTGTTAGTCTCTCTTGATCTTATGTACATAGGTATTGATTGTATGGAAGAGTTTGAAGGATTTTCTTTCTCACCTGTTTTAAAACTGAAAGTGTAATCAGTTTGGAATTTTGAATTGTTTGGTTTTTCAGAAAATACTGAACCTAGGGGTTGTGCCCCTTCTTTCATTTCTAGACGCTGTGGTACCAGAAATAGAATATTTTCTGTAGAAAAATCTAAATACATGTTTAGTGAATTAACTAATGTTGCCCTCTTTAAAAAAAGACAACAGAAACCCTGTATTTTGCATTAAGTATTATAGATTTTTTATAATTAAGATCTAGAAAATGGAAATATAAAGCGGACAGCATTTATGTAGGATAAATTCTTAACATTCATTATTTTTCCTCTTTACTTATCTCATTTTTGTCCTTACAATGCAATATCATATACAAATGTCATTTTATTTGTATTTTTTAATGGTGGTTACTTTTGAGAGATTTATCTTAGTTGTTTAACTTAATTTGCTTTCATGAATTTTCATCAGTATTTGATAGCACATCCATCTCATTTTATTTATTAATATTCTGTGAAGTACTAGTGTGGAGAAATTCCAAATCTGGTTTTCCTTTAACACCTTCGTAATTAAGCTTTTGAAATGAACTTTTTAAAAAACAAAGCTTGAATAACAAAGCAACAAAGTGGCTTAGTACTAAAGACAGGATTACTTTGAGTTTGCAAAGAATTCTAAGCCATTGCGTCTGTCACATGGGATGACAAGAATTTGTAACAAGTTACTCTGACAACCACTTACTCCATAGAGAGATTATGCTGAGTTCATTCGCAGGTTTGTGTTTAGCTTCAATGACAAAATGATGCTTAACCTCTTATACAGTCAGTCTTTGTGCTTTCTGAATGAGTGACTGTTGCCTTAACAGTGACCCTATTACTGTGATTTTTTGAAGTTATGAACTTAAATTTGTAATTTTAAAGTATATAAAAAGTATTTTTGGATATGTTATATGAAACTG
The DNA here is from genome assembly GCF_014754425.2 of Oryx dammah. Lineage (NCBI taxonomy): Eukaryota > Metazoa > Chordata > Mammalia > Artiodactyla > Bovidae > Oryx > Oryx dammah. The sequence goes on from NW_024070196.1 coordinate 7,359,734, forward strand.
AATTTTATATGTGATCTATAAGCGTGTAGGACATTCTTTTGAGGTCTTTCTTCTTTTTAAAGTTTGTCTAATATTGTATTTCTATAATATGACTTAAAAATCAATCAGTAATGCTATATATATTTCCTGGAAAACAATAGATGACATCATTGCCTTAAAAAGCCCCCAAATATAAAATAGATGTGCTACAGTTTTGTTCTGCTGTTTCATTTAAACATCTTTTTCATGCATTGCAATCTAGTTTTTAGATTGCAATTATTATTGCAATTACTCCAAATTATTTCAGTAACTGTTTATTCATTTCTTAGAAATTATTTTTCTTAATGAGGACTTCTGTGTTTTAATTGGGGGAAAGAACAGAAAGATTCTATAATACTTACTCAGGATTCTCTTTTTCTTCACTAGATCCTGGCATATACAGAAGGGCTGCATGGGAAATGGCTGTTCTCAGAGATACGATCGATCTTTTCTCGTCGTTATCTTTTGCAAAATACAGCCCTGGAGATCTTTATGGCAAACAGAGGTGAGATGATGTTGCAGATGTATGTTGTTACAGAGCTAACCTCCATCTCCCTAAGATTTCATTTTGAACATACCATATTGTTTCCATTTGGATAGAATTGTGTAGCCTACTCTCTGCATTACTGACCTCTTTTTTGAACTACATGCATCTTCATAGTTTATACCCTTTGGTTATTCTTAGAATTATCTCCAGTATCTTATTTTTCTGGCCAAATCACAGATTAGTGCAGGACTTTATAAATATGGGGGATAAGTACCCATTTAATCAGTTGTAGAGTTTTGGTATCCTCAGCAGTGCTCTGATGCTTAAACTCCTTCTGAAAGGTGGCTGCATTTCAAGAGGGGAGAGGGTAATCAAATAATTCATACATTTATTTAATTTTTTTGTCTAATCTATTGCCATTTATAAAGGACCATCAGAAGATGGTACTGAACTGTCCCGGGTTGCTTTGTATTACCTCATTCTTGAAAGAACTAAAATTGAATTTGTGGGTTTAGAATTGAGCTTGGTGAAATTCATTAGGATTAGAAGGAGGGACAAGGTGAACTTGAAGGGAAAGCATTGTGGGGTATGAGTGGAGGTTTACAAGTGAGAATAGGTAAAATCTTGTGATTTATTGTACATGCTTATTTTATTTAAGTAGATTTTTAAGTTTTCATATTTTCTCTTTCTATAATCTACAAGTTTTCATTTAAAAATCTGCACATAATGTATATTCCATGCATACTTTCTTTTTTTAATGAAATCATGTGTCTTTCGGGGTACAGATTTCTTTAGGAAAAGATGTTTTTTCCTTTCATATTTGGTCTTCTACACACTTACCACTCTTTCTAATGTAAACATTCTTCTTTCAGGTGAATAATCGAGTGAATGTTTTACACTTTAGTTCAGTCTACATTCTTGCTGTCCCAAAGGGGTTTATTTATTTATTACTCACAATATTTATTACTTGCTCATCTTATTTATTTTCCTTCTTTAAAATTTCTTAAGCATCTTTGCTGTGTATCTTTGTGTGTTTTTCTATTGCCTTTTCCTTATGGCCTTGGTCACCTGCCGTAATTTTTTTTTAAATTTCAGGACTAACCAAAATACTATCTTCTAAATCTCTGCCATGATTTTATGACTTTGTTATTGTCATACATTTTAAGGATAAAATTTTGTACATCACTGTCATAAATTAAAATTTATATACTGAGTGTATTCATATATATGATGTACAGTTATGATATCTGCAGTTATATATAATGTTCTCAAAGTATGTAATTATTCAAATAGAAATGATTAAAAAACATGTGATTATTGACCATGGAGGAAAAAATTTTCTTCAGGTCACACATTGTTCTGGATTATGTGAACATACAAAGCATAAACAAAAAGCACTGTGTTATATGTTTATATAATAATTACATAGACTACAAGAAAATACAAGAATTTGTATAAATTACAAGAGAATATTTTTTAAGTTGTTGATTAGAAGTAAATACAACTCACAATTTAGTAGTTATAGGTTAAGTATATTAGATTGTTAAGTATATAATCTTAAATTTTTTATAGAAATTTATAGGTATATTTTTAACTTGCCAAAATTCAACTTTGTAAATTCAGAATTGTAGCTAGATAAAATCTCAACTTCATGTCACAGTAATGCAACAATAGAGAAGGAACATTCTATGAGTAGAAAAAATATCATCTCTGGCATATTAATGCTTAAACTTCATATATACTATGATAAAACTAATACTATAAAACTTCTATTGAGTAGATACCTGGACTAAGAGTAAGCATTTTACTGTACCAAGAAATCCGTTTTTCAGAAAGGCACTCATATTTCATTCTGACTTTTAAAAATTATTTTTCCTAGTTGCTATAATGTTCAACTTCCCAGACCCTGCAACAGTAAAGAAAGTGGTTAACTATCTACCTCGTGTTGGCATTGGAACCAGTTTTGGATTGCCTCAAACCAGGTACTATTTTATATGAAAAACATACGGAAATAATCTGTAATAATATTCTTCTAATTTGTTTTGAAATGCATGGCCTTCTGTTTTATGCTTCATTGTAAATGGTGTTTGTTAGTGTATTTTGAGTCAACTGAACTTCTGTCTGAAGAAGCTCAAAAAAGAGGAACAAGTGTAAATGAAACTAATCTGAAAAAAGAAAGCAATAAAATCAGAACATCAGTGAAAAGGGAAAGAAAAACAATAAAGAAAAATCAATGCAATGAAAAATTATTTCTCTGAAAAGATTAATAAGAGTAATAAATATCTATATAAGGCTTATGACAAAAGACACAAAATGCCAATATCAGAGAAGGAATATAACTACAGATCCTATAGATATTTTAAAAATAAGGAAATATTATGAACAAATTTAGAAGGCAGTGGCACCCCACTCCAGTACTCTTGCCTGGAAAATCCCATGGATGGAGGAGCCTGGTAGGCTGCAGTCCATGGGGTCGTTAAGTCGGACTGAGCAACTTCATTTTCACTTTTCACTTTCATGCACTGGAGAAGGAAATGGCAACCCATTCCAGTGTTCTTGCCTGGAGAATCCCAGGGACGGGGGAGCCTGGTGGGCTGCCATCAATGGGGTTGCACAGAGTCGAACACGACTGGGGCGACGTAGCAGCAGCAGCAGCAGCAGCAGCAGCAGACAACTTAGGTGAATCGGCAGATTCATGAAAGATACAAACTGTAAAATCTCACTAATGAAAGTGAATAGCCTTAATAACTTTACTGAGGAAATTGAATTTGTAGCTTAAAACCTTCTAACAGAGAAAATACCTAGCTCAAATGGTTTCACTGGCAAATTTTATCAAATGTTTAATGAAGTAACAGAATTTCTCAGAAAACTCTTACAGAGAATAGAAAAGAAGGATAAATTTCCCAAGTAATCCTGTAAGCCAGCATTACCTGAATTCCAAATCCACAAAAAGGCTTTTCCAGAAAGGAAATTAAAGACCATCTTGATTAAAAATGAAAAAGTGAAACTATCTTTATTAGTATATATACTTAATGTGAAATTACTGAGGAAACTGCAAAAATTTTCAAAAAGGAAAAAAGCTATTAGAAAATAAATGATTTTGCAACAGACATACTTTTATTCTTATATAGCAATGAACAATTGGAAACTGAAATTAAAGTATGGTTTAAATAATATAAAAAATTAAATAACAATGGGTATATTTGCAAATATATTAAGAATTATTCCCTGAAAACTACAAACACAGTTTAGGAAAATGAAAGAAACCTAAAAATGAAAAATTGTACTATACCATGTTCATGAATTGGAAGACTCAATGTAAGAAAGATGTTAGTTTTCTCCAAACAGATCTGTAGGTTCAAAGCAAGCCTATCCAAAATTCTAGAAGACTGTTTTGGAGAAATTGACAAGCTGATTCTAAAATTTAAGTGGAAATGCAAATATCTAGAATTGCTAAGATAAATTTGAAATAGAAAAAGTTGAAGGACTTTACCTGATTTCAAGACTTAATATAAAATTACATTCACTAGTAGAGTTTCATATTTTTGTAAAATAGACTTATAGAGCAATGGAATATAATATTGTCCAGAAATAGGCCCATCCATAAATGAGCAATTTGATTTTCAACAAAGGTATCAAGATATGTTGATGGGAAAAGATAGTTTTTTCAACAAAAAAAGAGAAACAAAAAGACAAACCAAAAAAAAAAGCCTACCTCACCCTTTTTCTCAAAATGTAACATTAACTAAAAATGTAACATAAGTTAACTCAAATTAACTCAAGTATAAATAACCTAAGCATAAGTGCTAAAGTATAACTTCTTAAAGAAAACAGAGGAGAGAAATCTTTGTGACCTTGTGTTAGGCAAAGACTTCTTAAATAAGATTTTAAGAAACCACTTATTGGCGTTTCATATTAAAAACATTTCATTTTAAAAGATACTCAAGAAAATGAAAAGGTATGTTATAGATTGGGTTGAAATATTGGTACAACTTATACATGATAAAGGATATGTAAGAAACTCTTCCATTTAATTATAAGACAAGCAATCTGTTTGAAAAAAATAGGAGATTTGAGCAGATACGTCAGCAAAGACTAGATATAAATAGCAAGCACATGAAAAGATACCAAACATCATTAGTCATCAAGGAAATGATGATACCATTTTAAAACCACGGTGAGATCCCGTGGCACACCTATTAGAATGACTTCTTAAAAAATGATAATAACAGGAACTAATAAGAATGCAAAGTAACTGGAACTTCACATATTGATGGGAAAGTAAGCAGTTTTGGAGTTTCATATTATTAACCATAGTTACCATACCTCCCAGTTCAATTCAGTTGCTCAAGGGTGTTCAACTCTTTGCAACCGCATGGACTGCAGCACGCCAGGCTTCCATGTCCATCACCAACTCCTGGAGTTTACTCAAATTCATGTCCATTGAGTCGGTGATGCCATCCAGCCATCTCATCCTTTGTCGTCCCCTTCTCCTCTTGCCCCCAATCTCTCCCAGCATCAGGGTCTTTTCCAGTGAGTCAGCTCTTTGCATTAGGTAACCAAAGTATTGGCGTTTCACCTTCAGCATCAGTCCTTCCAATGAACACTCAGGACTGATCTCCATTTGAATGGACTGGCTGGATCTCCTTGCAGTCCAAGGGACTCTCAAGTGTCTTCTCCAACACCACAGTTCAAAAGCATCAATTGGTGCTCAGCTTTCTTTGTAGTCTGACTCTCACATCCATACATGACCACTGGAAAAACCATAGCCTTGACTAGATGGATCTTTGTTGGCAAAGTAATGTCTTTGCTTTTCAATATGCTGTCTAGGTTAGTCATAGCTTTTCTTCCAAGGAGCAAACATCTTTTAATTTCAAGGCTGCAGTCACCATCTGCAGTGATTTTGGAGCCCAAAAATATAAAGTCTGACACTATTTCCACTGTTCCCCATCTATTTCCCATGAAGTGATGGGACTGAATGCCATGATCTTAGTTTTCTGAATGTTGAGCTTTAAGCCAACTTTTTCACTCTCCTCTTTCACTTTCATCAAGAGGCTCTTCAGTTCTTCTTCACTTTCTGCCATAAGGGTGGTGTCATCTGCTTATCTGAGGTTATTGATATTTCTCCCGGCAGTCTTGAGTGCAGCTTGTGCTTCTTCCAGCCCAGTGTTTCTCATGATGTACTCTGCATAGAAGTTAAATAAGCAGGGTGACAATATACAGCCTTGACGTACTCCTTTTCCTATTTGGAACTAGTCTGTTGTTCCATGTCAGTTCTAACTGTTGCTTCTTGACCTGCATACAGATTTCTCAAGAGGCAAGTCAGGTAGTCTAGTATTCCCATCTCCTTCAGAATTTTCCATAGTTTATTGTGATCCACACAGTCAAAGGCTTTGGCGTGGTCAATAAAGCAGAAATAGATGTTTTTCTGGAACTTGTTTGCTTTTTTTTTGATGATCCAGCGGATGTTGACAATTTGATATCTGGTTCCTAAAAAACCAGCTTAAACATCTGAAAGTTCATGGTTTACATATTGTTGAAGCCTGGCTTGGAGAATTTTGAGCATTACCTTGCTAGTGTGTGAGATGAGTGCAATTGTGTGGTAGTTTGAGCATTCTTTGGCATTGCCTTTCTTTGAAAACCGACCTTTTCCAGTCCTATGGCCACTGCTGAGTTTTCCAAATTTGCTGACATATTGAGTGAGGCACTTTCCCAGCATCATCTTTTAGGTTAGATGAAATAGCTAATTGGATGAAATAGCTAAACTGGAATTGCATCACCTCCACTTGTAGTGATGATTCCTAAGGCCCACTTGACTTCTCATTCCAGGATGTCTGGCTTTTGGTGAGTGATCACACCATTGTGATTATCTGGCTCATGAGGGTCTCTTTTGTATAGTTCTTCTGTGTATTCTTGCCACCTTTTCTTAATATCTTTTGCTTCTGTTAGGTCCATATCATTTCTGTCCTTTATTGAGCCCATCTTTGTATGAAATGATCCCTTGGTATCTCTAATTTTCTTGAAGAGATCTCTAGTCTTTCCCATTGTATTGTTTTCCTCTATTTGTTTGCATTGATCACTGTGGAAGGCTTTCTTATATCTCCTTGCTATTCTTTGGAACTCTGCATTCAAATAGGTATATCTTTCCTTTTCTCCTTTGCTTTTCCGGTCTCTTTTCACAGCTATTTTAAGGCCTCCTCAGATATCCATTTTGCTTTTTAGCATTTCTTTTCCTTGGGGGTGGTCTTGATCCCTGTCTCCTGTACAGTGTCACAAACCTTCACAAACCATAGTTCATCAGGCACTCTATCTATCAGATCTAGTCCTGTAAATCTATTTCTTATTCCACTGTGTAATCGTAAGGGATTTGATTTATGTCATACCTGGATCATCCAGTGGTTTTCCCTACTTTCTTCAAATTAAGTCTGAATTTGTCAGTAAGGAGTTCATGATCTGAGCGACACTCAGCTCCTGGTCTTATTTTTGCTGGCTGTATGGAGCTTCTCCACCTTTGGCTGCAAAGAATATAATCAGTCTGATTTTAGTGTTGACTATCTGGTAATGTCCATGTGTAGAGTCTTCTTTTGTGTTGTTGGAAGAGGGTGTTTGCTATGACCAGTGCGTTCTCTTGGCAAAACTCTATTAGTCTTTGCCCTGCTTCATTCTGTACTCCAAGGCCAAATTTGCCTGTTACTCCAGGTGTTTCTTGACTTCCTACTTTTACATTCCAGTCGCCTATAATGAAAAGGACATCTTTTTTGGATGTTAGTTGTAGAAGGTCTTGTAGGTCTTCATAGAACCATTCAACGTCAGCTTCTTCAGCATTACTGGTCAGGGCGTAGGCTTGGATTACCATGATATTGAATGGTTTGCCTTGGAAACGAATAAATATAATTGTTTTTGAGATTGCATCTAAGTACTGCATTTTAGACTCTCTTGTTGACTATGATGGCTACTCCATTTCTTCTGAGGGATTCCTGCCTGCAGTAGTAGATATAATGGTCATCTGAGTTAAATTCACCCATTCCAGTCCATTTTAGTTCACTGATTCCTAGAATGTCGATGTTCACTCTTGTTATCTCCTGTTTGACCACTTGCAATTTGCTTTGATTCATGGACCTAACATTCCAGGTTCCTATGCAATATTGTCTTTACAGCTTTGAAACTTGTTTCCATCACCAGTCACATCTACAACTGGGTGTAGTTTTTGCTTTGGCTCCGTCTCTTCATTCTTTCTGGAGTTATTTCTCCACTGATCTCCAGTAGCATATTGGGCACCTGTGACCTGGGGAGTTCATCTTTCAGTATCCTTTTACCTTTTCATACTGTTCATGGGGTTGTCAAGGTAAGAATACTGAAGTGGTTTGCCATTCCCTTCTCCAGTGGACCACATTTTGTCCGAACTCTCTGCTATGACCCATCTGTCTTGGGTGGCCCTACATGGCATGGCTCATAGTTTCATTGAGTTAGACAAGGCTGTGGTCCAGGTGATTAGATTTGTTAGTTTTCTGTGGTTGTGGTTTTCAGTCTGTCTGCCTGCTGTTGGAGCAAAATAAGTGGATTAGGGAAGATTCCTGATTGCAAAGACTGACTGAGGGGGAAACTGGGTCTTGTTCTTATAGGTCCATGCTCAGTAAATTTTTAATCCTATTTTCTGTTGATGGGTGGAGCTGTGTTCCCTCTCTGCTATTTACCTGGGACCAAACTATGATGGAGGTAATGAAGATAATGTGGACCTCCTTCAGAAGACCCCATGCATGAACTATCTCTTGGTAGTATCACTCAAAGGCATTTACCCTAGAGTAATGAAAATATGTGTATTCATACAGTGACCTATTCACAAATGTTGATACAGCTATGAACAGAAAATTGGGACTAGCTAACATGGTCATCTACTCGTGAATGGACGGATTCATACAACAGGATGTACTACTCAGCAATAAAGAGGAGCAATCACCAATATACAGAACAATGTGAATGAATTTTAAAAGTATGACGGTATCAAAAGAAACAACCTAATCAAAAAATTGGTAGAAGACATAAATAGACATTTCTCCAGAGAAGACACACAGGTGGGCAAGAGATTCATGAAAAGATGTTCATCATCACTTGTTATTAGAGAAATGGAAATCAAAGCTACGATGAAGTCTCACATCACACTGGACAGAATGGCCATCATCAAAAAGTCCCCAAACAGTCAATGCCAGAGAGGGTGTGGAGAGAAAGGAACTCTTCTATACTGTTGGTGGGAATGTAAATTGGCACAGCTTCTATGGAGAACAATATGGAGATTCCTTAAAAACCTAAATAAACAGCTATCATATGACCCTGCAATCCTACCCCTGGGCAAATATGTAGAGAAATAGATGATACAAAAGCGTACATGCACCCCAGTGTTCATTGTAACCCTGTTCCTGGAAGCAACCTAAATATCCATTGGCAGAGGAGTGGATAAAGATGTCGTGCATATGTACAATGGAGTATTACTCAGCCATTACCAAGAATGAAATAATGCCATTTTCAGCAACATGGATGGACCTGTAGAGTGTCATACTGAGCAAGTCAGACAGGAAGGGTACATTTATTGTATGACATCCCCTATAAAGGGAAAGGGAAAGTCGCTCAGTCATGTCTGACTCTTTGCAACCCCATGGACTATACAGTCCATGGAATTCTCTAGGCCAGAATATTGGAGTGGGTAGCCTTTCCCTTCTCCAGGGTATCTTCCCAACCCAGGGATCAAACCCAGGTCTCTCACATTGCAGACAGATTCTTTACCAGCTGATCCACCTGGGAAGCCCAAGAATACTGGAGTGGGTTGCTGCTGCTGCTAAGTCGCTTCAGTCGTGTCCGACTCTGTGCGACCCCATAGACGGCAGCCCATGAAGGTCCACTGTCCCTGGGATTCTCCAGGCAAGAACACTGGAGTGGGTTGCCATTTCCTTCTCCAGTGCATGAAACTGAAAAGTTAAAGCGAAGTCGCTCAGTCATGTCCGACTCTTCGCGACCCCATGGACTGCATCCTACCAGGCTCCTCCACCCATGGGATTTTCCAGGCAAGAGTACTGGAGTGGGGTGCCATTGCCTTCACCGACTGGAGTGGGTAGCCTATCCCTTTTCCAGCGGAGCTTCCCGACCCAGGAGTTGAACCAGGGTCTCCTGCATTTCAGACAGATTCTTTGCCAATTGAGCTATCAGGGAAGCCTGACATCCTGTATATGTGGAATCTAAAAAGAAATGATATAAATGAACTTAGGGTTGCCAAGGGGAAGGATGGGGGACCAGCATAGTTTCAGAGTTTGGGGTGGACATGTACACACTGCTATATTTAAGTGGATAACCAGCAAAGCCCTACTATATAGCACATGGAATGTCATGTGGCAGCCTGGGTGGATGGGGAGTTTGGGCAAGAATGGACACATTTATATGTATGGCTGAGTCCCTTTGCTGTCTACCTGAAACTGTCGTAAAATTGTTAATCAGCTATATCCCGATACAAAATAAAGAAGTTTACAATAAAAAGTATGGTGCTAGGTGAAAGAAGCCAACTGTTTGTATAGTGGGATTGTATACAGTATATACAATCTGTGTATAGTGTGATTCCATTTATATCACATTTTGGAAAAAATGAAACTACTTGGACAAAAATCAGATCAATGGTTTCAAGAGACTGAAATTGAAAAGGTGCTATTAGTTACAAAAGAGTGTGAGGAAAGTTTTTGATAACATGGAAATATTTCCTGTCTTGACTGTTGTGTTTCCCGACTGTGTTTGTTTGGCAAAACTCATTGCGTTGAACACCTAAAAAGGATGAATTTTACACAGTGTAAAGAAATCGGTAAACCTGAGTTTTATAAACAAATAGTTAAATAGTGTGAAATCAGCATCAGAAACTCTAGAGCCATGCTAGTAGGAATGCAAGTTAATATAGTCACTTGGAAAGTTTGGCAGTTTTCTTATTAAGTTTACTATCTACTATATACTTAATTTATGTCCTTTCGGTTCCACTCCTAGGTGATTATAGAGAATAATGAAAATATATGTACACACATTCACTTGTAAGCAAATATTAATAGCAGTGTTATTCACGTAGTCCCAAAGTGAAACATTTCTAGTCCGTCAACTGTAAATGGATCAGTAGATTGTAGTGCATCCATACAATGAAATGCTGTACAGAAGTTATTTACAAAACAGCAACACAGACTCAAAAACATAAAAAGCAAACTTATGGTCACCAAAACAGAAAGGTGATGGGAGGATAAATTTGGAGCCTGAGATTAACAGATTGACGCTATTATATATAAAATTAACAACACAGACTTATTGTGTATCACAGGTAGCTATATTCAGTATCTTATACTAACGTATAACGGAAAATAATATGAAAAATATTTACATAGGTATAACTGAATCACTTTGCTGTACACCTGAAACTAACCCAATATTGTAAATCAACTACACTTCAATTAAAAAAAAAGCATTAGCAATTATCTCAACATTATAGAATTTAAGGTTTCGATTTAACTACTTCCAAAATCTTTATTTTTCCAATTCATAAAAATGTAGGTGCACTACTTTTATTATCTAATTAAAAGATATAAAACAAATTTCAAAAGAAATAAAAAGGAGGTGACCGCTGACACGTGCAGCAGCGTGGGTGCATCTCAGAATCATTAGTAAACGAAGCTCAGCGCTGTTTGCCACAGGCCTCCTGGCCGTTATGGGCTGTGATTCTCCTTGCATGAAGTGGCTGAGAAATAATGTGAAATTGTATGATTCTGTCTATATGAAACTATTGTAGAAACAAAACCGTATAGGGACAGAAAGCAGATCATTGGTTACCAAGAGCCAGGAACTGGGATAAAGGACCTAGCTTTTTGGAGTGTTTCTATGATGATTGGTTACAGAAACAGGTATATTCAAAAGTTATTAAACCATACCCTCAAGTATGGTCGATGTTATTATATTATGTTTTATCTCAGCAAAGATCAGTGAAAAACAGGCTCTGCATGCTTAAAATACCTAAGTTACAGAAGTTCTCATTTTGTAACCATTTTCAAATGTACCATCATTTAATATGTATAATAAATCATTAAACTTTTTATAATTTTGATTAAAATGATTAGACTTTGCTTTATTATGTCATATTTGTTGCAATTTTTTCTGTTGATGTCAATATCAAATCCATATGTTAAGGATTTTGCATACAATATATTTAATTAAAGCTTTTATCTTTAACCTCTGGTAAATCAGAGTTCAAATATTAATTTTGTATATACATGTGGAGTTAATAACTAGCATTTATATTTTTCAAAGTAACTTAATAACTATGTGAAAGGAATGTTAAAATGCCAAAGCATCTCTCACAGTACAGGGAATTGGAAGAGTGTCAGGTTTTCTCTCTCTTTCCTGTGTGCTAGCCAGTTGTCTGTATTTAAAAAGCAGGGTCATTACCGGTTTTATTTCTTAGTAGTTGTTAATTTTCATCAATACAATTCAGTTAGCTAATTTAAGAACTAGGAAGAGACTTAACACTGGGATTTTTATATTGATTGAAATGCATTAGCAGTAGAAACTTGCAGTTTACTTTTAACATACCTAATTTTGTACTGATTTGGGCTATTTTTGATTAGTGTTTATTCAGGTTTTTTAGGTAGTATCTTCTTATAAATGCATGATAACTGATATAGAATCAACAGATAATAGCCAAAATATCAGTAGGAGTTCTAGTCATCCTGGGCTAGAGGACTTTGTAAGCTGATATACTCCCATGCCCCGTGGCAGTAGGACTCTGGTCTGTGCCAAGCCTGCCTCACCATAGGCTGCTTTTGAGTGAGTTCATGACTTTGAGCAATTGATCGTAGATAGAGTGAGGTAGAAGCCCCAATGTCTTCTTATGACCTGCCCTTGATAGTCACAAGCCATCATTTCTGCTACATCTTATTTGTTTCAGGAGAGTTATTAAATACAGCCCAGGCTCCTTGGCAGGAGAATCAAGTTCCTTCTCTTAAAGAGAAAATAGCAAAGAATTTGTGGACATGTAACAGGTTAGAACTTTGCAAAGCTGATTCTTTGAAAATCTCAATAAAATTGACATACTTTGCCTAACTATGAACAAAAGAGGTAACATGAATTACCAAAGTCAGAAATGAAAGAAGGGGCTGCACTGCTGACCATGTAGAAATGAAAACCATTAGCAGGAAAGATCAGCTTACAAATTAAGACAGTTGAGATGAGATGCGCAAGTTCCTGGACAGTCAGAATTGTCAAAACTTACTCAAGAAGAAGTTAAAACTCTGAATAGACCTGTGACAGTCCATTGGATTAGAATTCAGAAATCTTACCGAAGAGTCAAGGCCCAGATGGGTTAACTGATGAATCTTATTAAACAGATAAATTAGAAAAATACGAAGCCTTCACAAACTCATTCAGAAGATACAGGAAGAAACACTTACCAACTCATTCTGTGAGGCCGTCTTTTCCCTAATATCAATGCCAGGCAAAGATGTCACAAGAAAAAACTATAAACTAATAACCCTAATGAACATATACAAAAATGCTTTACAAAATATTGCCAAACCAAATCCAGCAATGTACAAAAAGGATTATAAAGTAGCCATATGGGTTTTATCACAGGAACTCAAATTGGTTTAAAGCTGAAAATCAGTATTAGGCACATAGTTAATGGAATACAGGATAAACAGGTAAGTAGCAGCCACCAAAAAGTCCCATACTTTTCCCATGCTACACCATACTTAACGTTTAGAGACTGAATGCTTTGCCCTATGGTCATGAAAGTCACCACTTCTATTAACATTACATTGGGGATTTCAGCCTGTGTGATAAGAAAAGAAGGGCTGGCGGGGAAAACCAAAGGCATCCAGATTAGAAATGTCTTTTTCCTAGATGACAAAGACATGTGCAGTTTTTACAATGAAAAATGTAAAACAAATGGCTGTTAGGAATTAAAGACAACATCGATAGATGGAAATGTTCCATAGTCATGGATCAGAAGGTTCAGTATAAAGATGTCAATTCTCCCCAGATCTATACATTTAACACAATCCCTATCAAAATTTAGTACACGTTTTGAGAGAAATTCAGCTGAAATACAATGAATCTAGATTTGCCAGAACAATTTTGAAAAAGAACAAAATTAGAAAACTTAAACTATCTGATTTCAAAACTTACCATAACCACAGTCATCAGAATGTGTGCTATTTATCCAATGATAGGCATATAAGGTAATGAAACTACCTTGAGAAAATGAAACTACATTGAGAATAAACGCATAAACTAAACCCTTGCATTTATGGTCAGTTGCTTTTTAACAAAGTTGCCAGCACTTAAATAAATACTTCTATAATGATTGGAAAGTCACAGACAAGAAAATGAACATCAACACGCTGTTCATAAGAATTAGAAAATGGATTTAATCAAAATTCAAAATGTTTGTGCTTTAAATACATCACTTAAATATATGAAAAGATAGGCCACAGACTGAGAAAATTTTTGTGCATCATATATTTCGTAAAGGAACTGTATCCAGAATGTATAGAGACCTTTTAAAACTCAGTATAGGATGAAAGAGGGAACATTTCATGCAAAGATAAGCTCAATAAAGAACAGAAATGCTATGGACCTACAGAAGCAGAAGATATTAAGAAGAGGTGGCAAGAATACACACAAGAACTGTACAAAAAAGATCTTCACGACCAAGATAATCACGATGGTATGATCACTCACCTAGAGCCAGACACACTGGAATGTGAAGTCAAGTGGGCCTTAGAAAGCATCACTACGAACAAAGCTGGTGGAGGTGATGGCATTCCAGATGAGCTATTTCAAATCCTGAAAGATGATGCTGTGAGAGTGCTGCACTCAATATGCCAGCAAATTTGGAAAACTCAGTAGTGGCCATAGGACTGGAAAAGGTCCGTTTTCATTCCAAACCCAAAGAAAGGCAGTGCCAAAGAATGCTCAAACTACCGCACAATTGCATTCATCTCACACACTAGTAAGGAAATGCTCAAAATTCTCCAAGCCGGGCTTCAGCAATACGTGAACCGTGAACTTCCAGATGTCCAAGCTGGTTTTAGGAAAGGCAGAGGAACCAGAGATCAAATTGCCAACATCCGCTGGGTCATCAAAAAAGCAAGAGAGTTCCAGAAAAACATGTATTTCTGCTTTATTGACTATGCCAAAGCCTTTGACTGTGTGGACCACAATAAACTGTGGAAAATTCTGAAAGAGATGGGAATACCAGACCACCTGACCTGCCTCTTGAGAAAGCTATATGCAGGTCAGGAAGCAACACTTAGAACTGGACATGGAACAACAGCCTGGTTCCAAATAGGAAAAGGAGTGCATCAAGGCTGTATATTGTCACTCTGCTTATTTAACTTATATGCAGAGTACATCGTGAGAAATGGTGGGCTGGGCTGGAAGAAGCACAAGCTGGAATCAAGATTGCCAGGAGAAATATTAATAACCTCAGATATGCAGATGACACCACCCTTACGGCAAAAAGTGAAGAGGAACTAAAAAACCTCTTGATGAAAGTGAAAGAGGAGAGTGAAAAAGTTGGCTTGAAGCTCAGCATTCAGAAAACGAAGATCATGACATCCGGTCCCATCACTTGATGGGAAATAGATGGGGAAACGGTGGAAACAGTGTCAGACTTTATTTTGGGGGGCTCCAAAATCACTGCAGATGATGACTGCAGCCATGAAATTAAAAGACGCTTACTCCTTGGAAGAAAAGTTGTGACCAACCTAGATAGCATATTGAAAAGCAGAGACATTACTTTGCCAACAAAGGTCCGTCTAGTCAAGGCTATGGTTTTTCCTGTGGTCATGGATGGATGTAAGAGTTGGACTGTGAAGAAGGCTGAGCACCGAAGAATTAATGCTTTTGAACTTTGGTGTTGGAGAAGACTCTTGAGAGTCCCTTGGACTGCAAGGAGATCCAACCAGTCCATTCTAAAGGAGATCAGCCCTGGGTGTTCTTTGGAAGGAATGATGCTAAAGCTGAAGCTCCAGTACTTCGGCCACTTCATGCGAAGGGTTGACTCACTGGAAAAGACTCTGATGCTGGGAGGGATTAGGGGCAGGAGGAAAAGGGGATGACAGAGGATGAGATGGCTGGATGGCATCACAGACTCGATGGACATGAGTTTGAGTGAACTCCGGGAGATGGTGAAGGACAGAGGCCTGGCGTGCTGCGATTCATGGGGTCGCAAAGAGACGGACACGACTGAGCGACTGTTCTGAACTGATAGGAAGAAAGAAGCCACCCAGTTAATGAAGAAAAGATCTGAATAATTTCCTCAAAGAAAACAAATGGCTAAGTAGCACATTAAAATAAATTCAACAGTGTACATTAAAATTATAAGATATCAGTTTACACTCACTGCTGCTGCTGTTGCTACGTCGCTTTAGTCATGTCCGACTCTATGCAACCCCATAGATGGCAGCCCACCACTCTCCTCTGTCCCTGGGGTTCTCCAGGCAAGAATATTGGAGTGGGTTGCAATTTCCTTCTCCAGTGCATGCATGCATGCTATGTTGCTTCAGTTGTGCCTGCCTCTGTGCGACCCCGTAGACAGCAACCCACCAGGCTCTATCCACGAGATTCTCCAGGCAAGAATACTGGAGTGGGTTGCCATTTCCTTCTCCATTACACTTGCTAGTATGGCTATAATCAAAATTACATACAATAGTAAGTTTTGGCAGAGCTGTGGAAAAATTCAAATATCAATCATTGTTTGTTGGAAAGGATAATGGAAGACCATTTGGCAGTTTCTCAGAAAGTTAGCGTACAGCCCAACAGTTTCACTCCTAGTAATCTACCCCAAAGAAATACAACCATATGTTTATCAAAGACGTGTACATGAATGTTCCTATTAGCATTTTTTGTAATAGCTAAAAAGTGAAATAATTTAAATGTCCATCCGTTGGTGAATGAATTTTTAAAATGTGGTGTATTCTGTATTCATACAATGGAATACTACTTAGCAATCAAAAGAAATGAACTGCTTATACATGCTGCCACAGTGATCAATCTGAAAAACATTATGGTTGGTGAAAGAAGCCTAATGCAAAAGATTACATGATGTCTGATTCCATTTGTCTGAAATGTTCAGAAAAGGCCAGTTCATACAGATGGTAGCAGATTGATAGTTGCTTAGAGCTAGGGGTAGAATTAAGCGTTAGTTCCAGATAGGCACAAGGCAACTTTTTGTGGTGATCAAAATGTTCCAAAATACATTGTGGTGATAATTGCACAACTCTAGAAATTTACTTTAAAAATCTTGAATAGTCCACTTACATGCATAAACTTTATGGTGTGTAAATTACACCTTTGTAAATTAAGCTTAAAAAAAATAGGTATCTTGTCCTTAGTGGTAGGAAGAACAGCATATTCTCTGAGATTCTGGGCTCCAAATGTGGCATTTAATCCTGCCACCTATTTCCCACTGCTACTTAGTGTTGGTCAGTTGTGTCCTTTTGTATTTATATTACATTAAGAAAATAGAAAACTTGGTATATTGTTAGGGTATAAAAAAAAGTTTCCCTTACCTTTATCCCAACCCATGAATAGGCACCTGAAGAGTGAATCCTCTTTCCTCTGTTACAATAGGTATGAAAAACATGATGTTTAAATTAATAATGTACAAATGTGTTAACTTTAAGAGATGGCTATAAAAACTGATAAAGATGTGTATACAATTTTATATGTATTTCTTAGTAACTATAATAACTCTTATACCAGTAAAGCAGTGAATTATTAATCATACTGTTATTAATCAATTTATAGAGCTAGATATTATAATAGTTTTGTAATGACAGCTTACCTTAATGAATAGAACATGGATAATAGACCTGTGGCTCATCCAAATCATTTGTTTAAGCATTAATTGTAGATTGAAACACCTCTAGCGTTCATTAGTATAAATACATCAATTTGAATGAGCCCAGAAGTCATGATTTATTATTGATATAACTAATCTTAAGTTTAAATTGATTCCACATCAAATTCTTTTTCTTGCAGGCGTATCTCATTAGCTAGTCCACGTCAACTTTTTAAAGCTTCTAATATGACCCAGCGATGGCAACACAGGGAGATTTCAAACTTTGAGTACTTGATGTTTCTCAACACAATAGCAGGTAATTTAAGCCTATTTGCTGATTTATTTCAAATGATAAGTTATTAATTGTGCTATTAGATTATTTTGAATGTTCATATGAATGGAGTCATTCCATGTAAAGCTGAAAGCATAAGCAACATACGAAGATGAGGAAAAAACATAGCTAAAGAACAATTATTAATGTATTGTGTGTGTACATGTATTCATAAGGGTATGATGAAAATGAAAACTAAAAAGATTGTGTGGAGACATTCATTATGAAAGATTTTCTCTCAATTTGAGGAACTAGCAGTCAATTCACAGGGAAGTTTCTGACAGTTTCTGAACAAATGAGCAATATCAGTTGGAAGCAGTGTGAAGGGTAAAGAAGGGTGCAGAGAGTCTATGTAGAGAGCAAAAGTTAGGAGACAGTTACACATAAAAAGTAATGAGGGCCTGCATTAGAGAGGTGACAGTAGGAATTAAAACAAAGGATTAGATAACACAAGAATTTACAAGGTACAAACCATCTGCCGTCCAGCAGACTGAATGCTGGGAGTAAATGAGAAGAAACTGTCAGAAAAGACTTCCAGGCTTCTGTTCTAAATCATGGGGGAAACCATGGTGCAATTAAAGGAAAAAGAAGGAAAAAATTTGACCTAGAGAAAGATGATGATTTTACTGTGCTAGCAAGGCACACAATATATCAAAAGGAGATGCTGAAGGATAGAGGGCATTTGGAACTTAGAGAAAGGACATTGGGTTTCATTTGCATAGAGAGATGCATAGAGACTAATCACCAAGAGATAGAGATGAGATTACCAGCCAGATGATGCAGAAAGCAGTGAGATAAGGTCTGGGGAATGCTCTTGAGCAGGACAAAAAGAGAGAGGAAAGTTGTTAAAGAAGAGAAGAGGATCAGTGATCCCAGAAATTGTAGACTTAGTAGGAGAACTAAGTTGAAACAAATGGCTTGAGATACAGCGGGAGAGGGAGAGGGAAAAGCGTAGGCCTCTGTATCGAATGTGATTCAGAGGTGAGGGGGAATTCAGAATGAATACATGTCATGCCTTAGGCTTTAGCATCTCAGAACTTACAGGTTACTTTATAGGAGTTCATTTTCAAAATAAGCAAAAAAGTTTAAGGACTGAATGGTTGGAGATTAAATGAGAACCTTAGGTGTAGATTGGGCTTTCCTGGTGGCTCAGATAGTAAAGAATCTGCCTATAATTATTCAGGAGACCCTGGTTCAATTCCTGGGTTGGGAAGTTCCCCTGGAGAAGGGATAGGCTACCCACTCCAGTATTCTTGAGCTTCTCTGGTAGCTCAGGACAGTAAAGAATCTGCCTGTAGTGCCAGAGACCTGGCTTCGATTCCGGGGCTGGAAAGATTCCCTGGAGGAGGGCATGGCAACTCATTCTAGTATACTTGCCTGGAGAATCTCCCTGGACAGAGGAGCCTGGTGGGCTACAGTCCATAGGATTACAAAGAGTTGGACATGACTGAGCGACTAAACACAGGCATTCCATAGTTATATATTGAATTTCATTTAATTAATGAGCAGGTATGTACTCTATTACTGTAGGTACAATAAACTTGATTATTTAAGCATATAGGATAACTTCATATCGGATCTTATCTTACTGTTGATAAGATCTCAATCAGAAGGAGAGAAAAATGCAAGAGAAAAGGGATATCAAAATAGGCTGCTTTTTGCTATTAAGTTCATTTATTTTTTCTGGGAGAAATTAAAACTGACAGAAATATGAAGTGTGATAATTACATATGAATTAAAATTATCCTATTATTCATATTTTGTAAGACTGTTTTCAAGTCAGTCAAGGAAGAACTCTGTTACTAATAGGCCTCAAGCTCATGATGAATAGAATGAAATAAAATGTTAAAAACATCAAATCACGAGGAAGGCTTAGATACTGAGAATCTGTGTGGAGAGCTAGTGTAATACTGAGCTGTATATTGATATGACATCTGTATATATTTGAGAACTGGGAAGGAAAGAAGGGGATAGAATACACTGTAAGAAAGGAATTCAAGCAATATTAATATACTTGTCTCCCTTGTATGTTAGCCATAAAAGTTTGTTTACATTAAATCTAGGTAAATATAGGTTATAGACTAATAAAATGGTGGAGGCAGTGTTTTTACTCTGGAAACAGTGATGTCACCTACTGAGCCTGCCTCCCTAAAGTGGTGATATTCAGAAAGCTGCTCTTTCTACATGGATGGGCTACTTCACCCTTTGCTTTATTCATATTGTTAATAGACCCAAATGTGTCATTGAATGTCTTTGATTTAGAAGAAACATAGAAGATTGTGTGGCATCATTTGGGAATTAAATAAGCAACCTCAATGATGCCATGAATTATATTCAAAGGGGCATAGAATTTGAAAGCTTTCACAGGAATTTCAGAGTTATTTGGAATAACCTCGTCATTTTACAGGTGACTAATGAATGCCCACACGGGTTAAGTCACTTGAACTTGGTTTATTAGTTGGTTGGTTGATTGGTTAGTTAATTAATGGCAGAGAAAGGATTCTGGTTTTGAAAAACTCTTATGTGATAGGAAATTGTTTTTTAAATTCTTAGTGAAGATTATTTTTTTGGTTTCAATTAATAAAAATAGTTGTGGAATTTATAAGAACATTAGCATGGGTACAGAGTATCTAGATTTAAATATAGTTCAACCATTGCTAGTTCCATGATTTGGGGCAAGTTACATAAACTTCTGTGCCTCAATTTTCCATCTCTAAAATGGGGTGATCCTAATTTCATAGAGTTATTGTGAAAACTAAATGAAATAATGAATAAATGATAGCACTGGGAACAGTGTTTGGCACTCAGAAATTGTTGTTCTTATTATTTTTGACAAAATATATTCCAGACTGCTTATCATCTTATTATTCTAAATTAAGAATGATTTTTTCCCTCTTCCAGGACGGACTTACAATGACTTAAATCAGTATCCTGTCTTTCCATGGGTCATTACTAATTATGATTCGGAAGAACTGGATCTTACTTTGCCAAGTAACTTCAGAGATTTGTCCAAGGTAATTTCTTAGTTCATCTGAAATACTGTATATAAAATATTATATATTATCTTGCATATAAAAAGAAATCTGATTATCTTTATTTTCACAATACTTAAAAAAAACTTTTTAATATTATAACTTTAATATATTTATCTTTTAAATGTATTTTCATTATTCTCAAATTTAAAACAGAGAAATTTAATATGCATGATAACCTTGATGGCAATTAAATTTTGAATTCCACAGATTCAGTGCTTAAACCTCTCTTGGCTTATCATTGAATACAGAATGCTTCTTTCTTATCTCCACACTTTGCTTCCTCTGCCTTGAACATTCGTCTCTGCTCTGTGAATGGCTGACCCTCTCAGCCCTTCAGGAACACTACCTCATAGAGACTGTTACTGATCCCTTCCTCTTGTCAAAGCATCTAAAATGACCTGCATTTCACATATTCTTCTACCTCATTGTTTTGGTTCTTCTTGTGTCATTGTTCACCATTATTTCCCTCTTGCCAAGTATAGAGTGTGTATTATTAAATACAATAAATGTATTAAGTGAATTAAATAAAAAAATATACATTTCCTTCAAGTTCTAAAAAATTAATTTTAACTGTATTACATTTTAAAATGTGAAACACATACATAAAAAACCAAAAACTACCCCTAATTTACCACATATCAATAAGTAATAATTGCCTTATATTATACACAATGGTTATAAACATTTCTCATATCTTCAAGTATCATTAAGAATTTTCCTTTTCTGTCATAAATTATCAATAAATGGAATATCCTGAATCATTTTGTGATTTAAAAATGAGCTTATATGCCTCTTTTTTTCTTTATAACTTTTTATAATGGAGAATTCCAAGCATATACAGAAGTAGACCAAACAGAATAATAATAAGTAGACAAAACAGGTACATTCTCACGTATCAATCACTGTACTTCAGTAATTATCACCTGTAGTTCCTCTTGTTTTATCTTTACTCTCGTTTTCTCTCCCCTTTCCCATATTACTTTGAAGCAAATTTCAGACATCATATCATTCCATTCATAAATATGTCAATATATACTTTTAAAACCTTTTCAGAGCACAACCATAATGCCATTAGTAAACTTTAAAATATTAACAGTACTTTCTTAATATCATCAAATACCCAGTAGGTTGAATTAATATCATCAAATACCATTAGCAAACTTAAAAATATTAACAGTACTTTCTTAATATCATCAAATACCCGGTAGGCTTTCAAAATTGTATTTAGTTTGTTTATTCCAGTCAGGATACAAACAAGAACCACACATTGCAATTAAGTCTTTTTATTCTGTGGAGTTCTCTTTCATCTCCCCACCCCCCCACCGCCAATTTTTTAGTTGAAGAAGTATATTGTCTTGTAGATTTTCTCGTAGTGTGTATTTTGCTTATTGCATCTGTGTGGCATAATCTACAGGTTTCTTTGTCTCCTATATTCCTAGTAAATTGGTAGTTGATTCCAGAGTTTTATAGAATTCAGATTCGGTTTTTTTCAGCAAAACTGCTTCATAGGAAATTGTGGCACTCTTCTGTCAAAGGACGTGTAATATATAATTTGCTGTTTTTATACTGTTATTTATTTTGGCTGTGCTGAGTCCTCGTTGCTGCGTGGATTTTTCTCTAGTTGCGGAAAGCAGGGGGCTGCTCTTTTTCTGGTTCCTGGGCTTCTCACTGCAGTGGCATCTCTAGTGCAGCAGGGCTCTAGGGCACAAGGACCTCAGTCATTGACGCACATGGGCTCAGTAGTTGTGGCTCCCAGGCTCTGGAGCACAGGGGGCATAGTTTTGGTGCTTGGGCTTAGTTGCCCCACAGCATGTGGGATCTTCCTTAACCAGGGATCGAACCTATGTCTCCTGCATCAGCAGGCAGATTCTTCATCACTGAGCCAGCAGGAAAGCCCCTCTAATTTACTTTTCTTTTGTCATATTTAATGCCAGAACTCATTAGTTCAGTAGGCATTGCAAAATCATGGTATTTAAATTCTATCACTTTTATTTCATGTATTATTTGGAACCATTTTCTAAAGAGATGACATCCCTTCATCTGTTATTAAGTTTTTCAATGGCACATAACATTGGAAAGGCAGGATAAACGTTTCTTTTTGTATACCAGCTTTTAAAACAATGAATTGGTTCCCAACACCCTCCAATGAAACCTAATTAAAAAATATTTATCTTTATGAATTTGTACACAAAACTGAAGTGTTTTTGATCTTTCAACCCACGACAGTTAGTATTTTCATTGATGATCACTTGTTCCTGCTTTGATCAAGGGGAGTTTCTTCAAGTTGTTCCTGCGTTGTTTTGATACAATCTTAGTAGTCTGAAAACTTCCATGCTCTCTGATATAACAAGGTGCTTTAGTCTTAACCCTCACATTTTCTGGCCCAGTTCTAGTGTTTAGTATCATTTATTTCTTTAAGGCACCCTAGTGGGAGTCCTTTTACATGGAAATGTATGTGAAACATGCAGTTTGGACCATTGTCCTTGTTCCTACAGGTGCGTGCTCATCAGGCAGTTGTGTTCGACTCTGCAACTGTAGCCTGTCAGGCTCCTCTGACCATGGGATTTTGCAGGCAAGAGTACTGGAGTGGGTTGCCATTTCCTATTCCAGGGTTGCTGCTGGATTTGTCTTTGTTTCTAGCCCCTTCAGAAAGACCTAGGAAAGAAAAACTAAGATGAAATACTTAATGAGTTGAAACTGATTCCTCCAGTTAATTTTAGGAGCATGAAAAATTTAGAAGCAAAAAATATTCCTTTAATGTAAAAGGAACACTGTACCCCTGCTCCCATCTGTTCAGACGTCAGAAAGTCCAGTCTTTTTCTTACAATTCTTAGAAATTTCTACCAGTACCTGAAGAATGTTTATATGTTCTACAAATCTAACCTGGAGGTTCTTTGCTGCCTTTCCCCTGCCTGTTCCCTGAGCCCCTGTTGCTCTGTTATCCTTCTAGGTCACTCTGGAGTTCTCAGAACATGAGACTTCTTCTTTCTAAGATTGTACATAGTCCCTTCCCTTAACTCTTTCAAATCTGTTTTAGGCTTTAGTGAAGTATTTAAGTAAAGCTTTATTGAGTACCCAATCACATTGGAAGTACAGGCTCTACCAATTTATAGTCTGTCTGAAGATCACTGCCTACTCTCTGCAGACTACCACAAGATAGGCTCTAATTTACTCACCATATCCAGTGTCCTCCATGCGGAATCCAAAGATTTCCCCTTTTTTGATGTCGGAGGAAGAGGGCTCCCTTATTTGCCTGTCTCAGGTGTACCCTCTTGTCCTGGCTTGATAACATTAGGAATGTCCAGGAGTAACTTCATCTGTATGCACAGGGTACAATCTGATTCTCCACACAGTCTAGTTGAAGTAGTCACCAGGGGTGTCAACACGAGGGTCAACATTTTCGTCATGACAAACAGTGGTGTTTAGGTCCTAGCCTTTGCCTGTTTGATCAGCACCTCTTCTGCCTCTGCCCCATAACTTTGTTGTCATCATCTGATCCTGTATTGCTTCATGTTTTCTTTCACCTTTTGTGCTTTTGCTGTTGCTGTTTCCATGATCAAAAATTTTGACTTGCGCAGTACTCTCTATATTCTTCTTTTCTAATGCATTACATAATTTATTATAATTTTACATTTTCTTCTTTGTGTTTCCTATTAAGGAAAATCATTGAATAGAAAGATTTAGTTTTTTAATTTCTATATTTTTGGTGCCTGGTATAGTACATCAGTTCAGTTCAGTTCAGTTGCTCAGTCATGTCCAACTCTTTCCGACCCCATGAACTGCAGCACGCCAGGCCTCCCTGTCCATCACCAACTCCCGGAGTCTACCCAAACCCGTGTCCATCGAGTCAGTGATGCCATCCAACCATCTCATCCTCTGTCATCCCCTTCTCCTCCTACCCTCAGTCTTTCCCAGCATCAGGATCTTTTGAAATGAACTTAGTACTTAGGTATAGTACTTAGAACTAAGAAATTGTTCAGTTCAGTTCAGTCGCTTAGTTGTGTCTGACTCTTTGTGACCCCATGAACTGCAGCACACCAGGCCTCTCTGTCCATCACCAACTCCCGGAGTTTACCCAAACTCATGTCCATTGAATCGGTGATGCCATCCAACCATCTAATACTCTGTCCTCCCCTTCTCCTCCTGCCCTCAATCTTTCCCAGCATCAGGGTCTTTTCAGATGAGTCAACTCTTCACATCAGGTGGCCAAAGTATTGGAGTTTCAGCTCCAGCATCAGTCCTTCCAATGAACACCCAGGACTGATCTCCTTTAGGATGGACTGGTTGCATCACCTTGCAGTCCAAGGGACTCTCAAGAGTCTTCTCCAACATCTCAGTTCAAAAGCATCAATTCTTCAGCGCCCAGCTTTCTTTATAGATTAACTCTCACATCCATACATGACTACTGGAAAAACAGTAGTCAAAATTCTTCATCCTACCTCTTCTTAATATCTTCTGCTTCTGTTAGGTCCATACCATTTCTGTCCTTTATCGAGCCCATCTTTGCATGAAATGTTCCCTTGGTATCTCCAGTTTTCTTGAAGAGATCTCTAGTGTTCCCCATTATATTGTTTTCCTCTATTTCTTTGCATGGATCACTCAGGAAGGCTTTCTTATCTCTCCTTGCTATTCTTTGGAACTCTGCATTCAGATGCTTATATCTTTCCATTTCTCCTTTGCTTTTCACTTCTCTTCTTTTCACAGCTATTTGTAAGGCCTCCTCAGACAGCCATTTTGCTTTTTTGCATTTCTTTTTCTTGGGGATGGTCTTGATCCGTGTCTCCTGTACAAAGTCATGAACCTCCGTCCATAGTTCATCAGGCACTCTGTCTATCAGATATTGTCCCTTTAATCTAATTTTCACTTCCACTGTATAATCATAAGGGATTTGGTTTAGGTCATACATGAATGGTCTAGTGGTTTTCCCCACTTTCTTCAATTTAAGTCTGAATTTGGCTATCAGGAGCTCATGATATGAGCCACAGTCAGCTCCTGGTCTTGTTTTTGCTGATTGTATAGAGCTTCTCCATCTTTGGCTGCAAAGAATATAATCAGACTGATTTCAGTGTTGGCCATCTGGTGATGTCCATGTGTAGAGTCTTCTCTTGTGTTGTTGGAAGAGGGTGTTTGCTATGACCAGTGCATTCTCTTTGCCCTGCTTCATTCTGTACTCTAAGGCCAAATGTGCCTATTACCCCAGGTGTTTCCTGACTTCCTACTTTTGCATTCCAGTCCCCTTTAATGAAAAGGACTATTTTGGGGGGTGTCAATTCTAGAAGATCTTGTAGGTCTTCATAGAACCATTCAGCTTCAGCTTCTTCAGCATTACTGGTTGGGGCATAGACTTGGATTACCGTGATATTGAATGGTTTGCCTTGGAAACAAACAGGGATCATTCTGTCGTTTTTGAGATTGCATCCAAGTACTGCATTTTGAACTCTTTCGTTGACCATGATGGCTACTCCATTTCTTTTAAGGGATTCCTGCCCACAGTAGTAGATATAATGGTCATCTGAGTTAAATTCACCCATTCCAGTCCATTTTAGTTCGCTGGTTCCTAGAATGTCGATGTTCACTCTTGCCATCTCCTGTTTGACCACTTCCAATGTGCCTTGATTCATGGACCTAACATTCCAGGTTCCTATGTAATATTGCTCTTTACGGCATCGGACCTTGCTTCTATCACCAGTCACATCCACAACTGGATGTTGTTTTTGCTTTGGCTCTATCCCTTCCTTCTTTCTGGAGTTATTTCTCCACTGACCTCCAGTAGCATATTGGGTACCTACTGACCTGGGGAGTTCCTCTTTCAGTATCCTATTGTTTTGCCTTTTCATACTGTTCATGGGGCTCTCAAGTCAAGAATACTGAAGTGGTTTGCCATTTCCTTCTCCAGTGGACCACATTTTGGCAGACCTCTCCACCATGACTCATCCATCTTGGGTGGCCCCACATATAATGGGTTAGTTTCATGAGTTGGACAAGACCATAGTCCATGTGATCAGATTGGCTAGTTTTCTGTGATTGTGGTAAGTTTCTGTGATTGTGGTAAGACATTGTAGTAGTTTGTGTATCTCCTTTTTCACTTTTAAAGGAGAGTTTTCATTTTCAAAAGAAGGCCTTATCCGGGATTAGTTTGTAGATTATAGAACAAAACCGAAACAATCCGATTCAAAAATTGGTGAGGAATTTTACTGGGCAATTCTTCAAAGAAGTTATACTGATAGCCAATGAGCAGATTAAAAGGTATTCAGACACTACTTGATGTTTAGAAAATGTTTATCGAAACCACAATGAGATACCACTTCACACCCGGTAGTGTGGCTTAATTAAAAAATAAACAAACCTAACATAACAAGTATTGGTAAAGATTTGGAGAAATTGGAACCCGTATGCACTGCTGGTGGGAATGTAAACGTGTAAATCTGATGTGGAAAAAAGTATGGCAGTTCCTTCAAAATAAAAAAAAAAAAGGAATTACCTTAAGATCCAGTTAGTCCGCTTTTTAAATATAATTTTGTTTATTTCTGACTGTGGCGGGTCTCTGTTGCTGCGTGGACTTTTCTGCAGTTGCGGTGAGCGGTGGCTGCCCTCTCGGTGCGGCGTGCAGTTTCTCCCACGCAGCGGCTTCTCTCGTTGCGAAGCATGGGCTTCAGTGGTTGTGGCACCTAGGCTCTAGAGCACAGGGTCAATAGTTTATCGCAGGGGCTTGGTTGCTCCGTAGCGCGTGGGGTCCTCCCAAATCAGGGATGGAAGCTGCACGTCCTGCACTGGCAGGCAGATTCTTTACCCCTGAGCCACAGGGAAGACCCCAGCTCTTCCAGTTTTGAGTATGTACCCGAGAGAAAAGCTGAGACGTGAAGATGTATTTGTATACCCATTTTCATATTTTAGGAAGTATTACTTACAGTAACCAAAAGATGGAAGCGGTCCAAGTATCCATTGATGGATAAGTGGATAAACAGAAGGTGGTACACATTTACAGTGGAATATTGTTCAGCCTTTACCAGGGAGGGACCTCTGACACGTGCTGCAGTGTGGATGAACCTTGAAGACATTATGCTAAGTGAAACAAGACATTCACAAAAGGACAACTATTGTATGATTTCACTCATGGGGCATTTAGAAGCGTCAAACTCATAGAGATAGTAGTAGAATGCTGGTTGCCAAGGCCTGAGTGTGTTGTGAGGAATGGAGACTTCTTTGAGTGTAGTCTCAGTTTTGCAAAATGAAACAAGTTCTGGAGATGGAAGGTGGCGATGGTTGCCTGACAGCCTAAGTGTACTTAATGCCACTGGACTGTACACTTAAAAGTGGTTAAAATGATAAATTTCATGTTATGACTATTTTACCACAATTCAAGAAAAAAAGAAAAAGGAGGCCAGTAAGAGGAGAAAAAAGAGTTGGTTAGTAAACTAAACACAAAATAGAAGTTTGAAAAAGCACCTGCATGTTTTTGCTTTTGCTTCCCTTTGACCTTCTTGAGAACATGCCCTGGTTAACTAGCTGCAGGGTCAAGACTGACACGTGGGGGATGGCTGAGCTGTGCCAGCTGAGGCCAGCCCACACCATGTAGCCCTCAGCTGACTGCAGACTCAGGAGCAGGCACAGCCAAGAGCAGCCAGATGAGGCCCAGATCAGCAGAAGTTCCCTGGTGCCCCATTGACTGTGTAGAATAATAAATGGAGAAGTGTTTTCTTGTTGCTTTTTTGGGGGGGGGGGAGGGGAGTTTTTTAAAGAAAATGAAAAAAGGAAAGTCTTACTTACATTCAGGTGCTGTATTTGTTCTAAAACCCTGTGTATTTCACTGGAACCTGTAGAACTCTGTTGTCTAATAAAAATGAGGACTGTATTTGACTTGTGTCCTGAACCATGCAGGAGGTTAATAGTAAACACTGGACAGCTCTTTAATTCTCAGGCTGTTATATCCCACTGTCTCTCCTTTATTTGAATTTTATGTGTGGGAAAGTAAAAATCTCATTTTTCATTAAGTTGTTAAAATATAAAATTTGCTTCACAAAATAAATATATACCCTTTCTCGACATCTAGAAGAACTCCCTTGTTTTCCTTAAACTTAGTCCTCCAGTTTGAACTTCTGTGTAAGCACATAGCTTAAGAGGCTTTGTGCTTTGGGGGGCTTTTTGTAGGCTCTTGAAGGCGCAGTGAGTAGTTGCATGGATTGTGGACCAGGAGCATGTTCACATCTGAATGGAACAGGCTGTAATGGTGATAGGTGGGAGGCTGTTTGGATTTTCCTGCTGAGGTTGTGTTTCTCTCCTCTGCCGCTGCTGGACTGAACAAGCGCTCCCACCCCGTTGGCGTGTCCTACCACTTCTTGCCAAAGGTCTGTTCACTGACCCTTATCTTTGTTCTCTATCCCACTAACAGTCTTACATGCCCAGAAGAAAGCCTTCAAAACAATTTTTTTGAAGTAGGCCCTATGAATTTTTTCATTATGAGAATCCAATGAAATGGTATCAGCAAAATGCAGTTATTACTTGCCAGCTGAACAGAATCTTTTATTAAAATTGAATCTTATTTGTATGTTACAGCTGTTTCTAAGGAACTTGCCTCGTAGTTTTGCTGGATGTGTAAAATGCTGTTTTAACTAATGCCTTTATAACTTATCTCTGTATGTGATAAATAAGGTATTTTAATGTCCTACTAAAGGACCAATAGTAATTTTGCTTTTTCTATTTTGTTAGATTATAAGTAAGAAGGGGAGGGAAGTTCAGAACCAAAGCAAAAGAGTAATTTTCATTACCATCTATCCATAAATGTCCATATCCACTATACAGAGACATAAAAATATCATTTTTTTGATTTAGTGCCTTTAATTGTAGGAGTATCCATTTTTATATTATAAGAGATTTTGTGAAGAATTGCTTTCTGTGCTGACAAAGGAATATTTATAAAAAGTGTTTTCAACAAGAGCTGAACAGCACATATTGTATAGCCAACAGTGGTGTGATTAGCAGAGCTGGAAGAAGTAGGGAGCTCTAATATTCAACCACATAAGTTACAACTAACATCTCCTCTCCTATAAAGTGGCAGTAATTCAAATGCTACAAAAGTCTTTCAAGTTCATAAAAATGGAATTCTACTCATACTAACTGTTTTCATTAACTATTGATGGAAATAAGTGAGTTTAGACTTGCATTATTTTAAGTAAAATAATCAAGCATATATGATATTTGAAAATTGTACTCTGTGTATATAAAATTGTTTATAAATTGTATCTCATTCCTATTGATATTAAGGTCTGCCACAATGTTTCCAGTGTGATTCCATTTTCAAGTATCTGTTTATAGACATATTTTCAGGAGTGTGTCACATACATAAAATGAGCTGTATCTGTAAGAAAAATGATTATAATAGAATTATATGCCTGGAGAAGGAAATTGCAGCCTCCTCTAGTATTCTTGCCTGGAAAACCCCATGGACAGAGGAGCCTGGCGGGCTGCAGTTCATGGGGTTGTAAAGTGTCAGACATGCCTGAGTGTGTGTGCACACACACATACACTCTCACACACACACAAATGTGCACGCACACATGCACTCTCTCTCTCTGCATTATGAGGAGACACCGTAGGCGTGCCTTCTAGTTCTGCAGTCAGAGCTGCTTTGAAGGTGTCAGCCACTTAGTATGAATAGAATGCTAGATTTCTAATTTAAAAAGTAGATATACAACATATATGCACATATACAACGGAATCACCTTGCTATGCACTTGAAACATTGTTAGTCAACTATACATCAATAAAATACATATATTAAGACAAAAAATATTAGAATTATATGGAAGTTTTCCCATAGTATACATTTAGCAAATACTGCTGCTGCTGCTGCTAAGTTGCTTCAGTCGTGTCCGACTCTGTGCGACCCCATAGATGGCAGCCCAGCAGGCTCCTCCATCCCTGGGATTCTCCAGGCGAGAACACTGGAGTGGGTTGCCATTTCCTTTTCCAATGCGTGAAAGTGAAGTTGCTCAGTTGTGTCTGACTCTTAGTGACCCTATGGACTGTAGCCCACCAGGCTCCTCTGTCTATGGAATTCTCCAGGTAAGAGTACTGGAGTGGGTTGCCATTTCCTTCTCCTTAGCAAATACTACTATTTGTTTAAGTAAACTTGTGAAATCAAAGAAAACATTGTGTGCAAAGCTTAACTTAAATCATAAACAAGTCTTATCCTCATTCTTAAGTGGAAAATATAGCCTGACTGGCTTTTTAAAATGAATTGAATTATTTATGCATATTTATATCCATTTTATGTCCCCAAAGTTTTGATACGAAACTACAATTTTATTTGGTAATCTTGTCCATGTTTTACAGGAATTCTTTTTCTGAAGCTGAATTAATGTAATTAACAGCCTTTCTTTTGTATTATTTTTCTAATCATTCTCTTTAGAAAGAAAAGTTCTGAGACAGATAATGTAAAAAATGTCCTTTTGAAGTAATTCAATTTTATATTCCTTGTAATAATTGCAATGTAATATTGTCAATCTGTTAAGATCAAATCTATTATAGTATGAAAATGTGAGGAAAATTTATTATTTTCTTCTATTGAGAAACTCCTCATTTAACATAATGCTTTAATCTTTTAAAGCTGAAAAAAAGTAGAAATCGGTTTTGAAGTTGTTTTTTTCCTCCAGTTTCCCTGTTGTTTCATCACCAGTCTAAAATTCTGACTGATGAGAAGACAGATCTAACCATGCATAAACTTTGGAGTGACATTAATCCATATTTTACACATACACATTGAGTTTAGTTTTATATTTTGACAGCCTCCTTGAAAGAGACAAGAATATTTTCTTTTTGTCTTTTCTTTATAAGAAGTTATAGTCAGGGCCAGGAATATATTTACAAAATGTCATACCATAAAAACAAATTATAATAGCTGTTGTTTCAGTACCAGAGATTTCATGGTGGATTAATAAGATTTTTTGTGCTATTATTACTTTTTTTCCTTAGTAGGAGATTGTGTAAGCCAATTTTCTAAGTGAGGAAAATGAAAATAATCAGATGCAATCATTTCTCTTCTAATTGATGAAGATAGTTATTTTGGAATATTTAATGTATATACCTGGATGAAAGTGAAAGTTGCTCAGTCTTGTCCAACTCTTTGCAACCCCATGGACTATACAGTCCATGGAATTATCTAGGGCAGAATACTGGAGTGGATAGCCTTTCCCTTCTCCAGGGGATCTTCCCAACCCAGGGATCAAACCCAGGTCTCCCTCTTTGCAAGCAGATTCTTTACCAGCGGAGCCACAAGGGAAGCCCAAGAATACTGGAGTAGGTAGCATATCCCTTTTCCAGTGGATCTTCCTGACCCAGGAATCAAACTGGGGTCTCCTGCATTGCAGGCAGATTCTTTACCAACTGAGCTTTCAGAGAAGTCCATATACCTGGATGTCTATTCCAAAAAACAAGTATTTTGTTAGATTGAAATGCAGTAGATAGACCAACCAATTTCCAAATGAAATCTTGCGAACGAAAACTCAGCTATAAGAACATCCCACTTTGGAGTATATTACATATGTTAATTCTTTTAACCCCTCACAAACACCTTCCAAGATAGGTAGTATTATTACTATCTTTTACAGGAGCAGAAATTGATACACCGTGAGGTTAAACCAGTTGTTCAAAGTCACACAGATGGTGGATAGAACCAGAGTTTAAACACTGTGCAGTTCATCGCTTTGTGTGTGTGTGTGTGTGTGTGTGTGTGTGTATGTGCTGGGTTATGATTTAAAATGACAAGTTTCTTGCTATGAATTTTGGCCCAGAAGCTTGGGAAACACTGCAGTATGCTATTCTGCTTTCTGTGCTTGGCATCAATTGCTGAGTCTGTTTTAATGTTATTGTATCAAGTTGCTTTTCACCTCTTATGCTGAAGTGCATGGTTAGGTGCAACCAGCGTTCTGTTGCTCGAAAAGTGCTTTTCCTAGTTGCTGCCTCCTGGTGTGTTTGTCCCAGGTTATGCTTCCAGCTTTTTAACCAAACCTGTTTTATGGAAAAGACAAATGTTTGGTTAACTCTAGAGAACACCTGATGTTTCCTGAGCATTCATTTTATTTTTCACTTAATGATTGTTTATTGAGTAATAGTTTCTCTTAGTTTCTGGAAATTAGTCTTCTAAGTTACTGTTCTACTGAAAAATAAACTGAAGATTGGTGAGGGGAAAGCAGGAATGGTCAAACTATAATCAGTAGTTTATAATGGTCAAGGTAGAATCTCTATTTGTTAAAGCATACATTCTTCAAATGAAGGAAAATGCTATAAGAGTTCAAGGTAGAGGGATAAGAAAAATCATGCATTTTTAAAACTTCAGAATGTAAGCACAGTGTGAGTTGTTATTTTGCTTAAGAATCAAGACAAGCAAATGGCTCTACTCTGGATCAAAGTGTTTCTAAAGAGTAAATTATGAAATAAATGAAGAGATCTGAACGAGGTTGTCCTAAATTTATCTACTTGCTGATCAGTTGCTGTTGTGCATCCTTGTGTTTATTGTGTTTTTTTTCTCTCTTTGTTTAAAGCACGAGTAGATGACTTCCCCCATCCCTGTCTCCTTCATATCTCCTACCATCTGGCCGTGTATTTTTATATGTGAGACGATTCTCCTAACACACACACACAATATACAGCATTCATCCTGACCTGGAATTGACTACCGGACATTTAACTGTTGTTGATCAGACAGCACTTCTTTATCTCTTTAAATTTTAAGTGCTGTTTCTGACAAATGCCAGTCCTTTTAGTGGGCTCTGCAACACATACACTGGGAATCAATATACCATCTAGATGTCACAGAGGGAGAAGAACACTCTTTTGGTGGGGAGGGGAATATTGTTTTAAAATGATGGGCGTTATAACTTTTACTATATTTTTCTATTTATTGGGCTTAAGTTAAACCAAAGGAATTCAAAGTTAAAACAACTTTATTATATTATAGTGGTAAATAGTGGATCCTAAAGCATTTAAATAAAATATAAATGCAGAGAAAGAAATTAAAATTATCCCACACTTGGCTGTTTTCTATTGTCTGACAAAATATATTAAATATATTTCAAGCTTGGCACCAAATATGCTGTTATATGCCACATGGATCTTAGAGATTTTGATTTGAATTACATTCCCTGGCCTTGGGGAGTTTATAGTCCAATTAGCGAAAAGAATGATATGGGAAAGTTTAGAATCTTTTTGTAGGATTGTGAGGGAATCTCAAGTAGGTGCTTTTAAAAAACATTTTATATATGTACTCTTCTTTAGTCCCTTCAACCACACTGTAACGAATATGTTATTATCTTTATTTTACACATAGGCAACCAAGGTATAGTGAGGTTAAGAAACTCTCCAAGGACATAGATTTCCTAATTGTTGAAGGCTAGGATCTGGCCTCAGATGTGTCCCTATCACTGATCTGGTAGACTTTAGGTACAACTAGAAAGAATAGTTTTGGTTGAACAGTGGCATTTATGTCTACTTCTTCTCAAAATGGGACTACCTTTCCCTTTATCTCGGCAAAAGACTAGAAGTTTACTTTTTGGAGAAATTGCACCAGACAAGTTTCTGATTGGAGAACAGGAAGAACAGCAGAGGGGGAGTTGAAGAGTAAGGAATGGAAAGCAGGAGGATTAACAGAAGGCTTTAAGTACTGAAGGGTGAAGGCCCCCAGACCCCTTTGCTGTCATGATATCAGCACTCCAACAGCCAGGCTTATACCAGCCCCAAAATGTAAGGCGGAAAATTGTGTTACTCTTTTGGACATACTGATTGTCTCAATAAAAAGACCTCAAATGTACTGACATTTTAGGAATCCTACTTGGAGCCTATATGATTTTGTTCCATAAAAGTCACATTTCTGTTTACACTCAGTGACTGAAGTCAGCTCTTTTGTGCCTCATTGTTAGAAATGAAGATATGACCAAGTACTAGCAAGCATTTAAAGACAGCGTTCAATGTGAAGGACGGTAGAGACTAAATTGAATAGAACAATAAAAGAAACCAGAGGAAACAAAGACAATTTAAGAAGGAGAAGCCTTAAAAGCAAAACAGAATAAATACCCTCATAGAGAAAAGCTATTGCATTAATAGAAAAAGAAAACATTACTATAGAATGTCGAGAGTAAGTACAGATGCTTTCCAAAAGGGATATCCAAAATGAAAGGGGGTATAGCTTGGAAAGATAAAATTCAGTAACTACAGTAGGAAAGTTTTGGATTTAAATAGGCTTGTGTCAGCCTGCCTCCATTTATTAGGAAGGACCTGTAGCAGGGTACTTAATCTGAGGGTCCTGAATAGCAGACTGCTTTTTATATAGTATTTGTTACAATACTGAAGAAAATTTTTCATGAGTACACTGACCTTTCAAAACTTTAAATTATTACATGTACAGTGTGATATATTTTGTTTAAAATACGACTATTCAACACTTTGCCCATAATTTAAAATTAAGTTTAGCAAAATGAGAACATATATAGACGTATATATACACACACATACATACATATGGGGCAATATATTGGTGTGTTTAGAGGATTTGCTTCAGTTTTTTTTTAACTTAGGACAGTAATCCATTGGTTTTGCACAAACTATTTTTTACAATTTGCATCTTTAAATTATTAGTACTATGTATGGCAGATTTGTTTTTTTGTTTTTTTTTTACTAGAAGTTACCTTGTGGAAGTTTTTTTATGACTCTAACAGGGGTTAAGCCTACACTTAGTTTAAGCAACCTTCACTGACATTGTTTTTTTAACATTAGTCAGAAAATGATAAACTAAAGTTACTGAAATGGATTGTGGTTAATATTACTGTCAGGGAGATGAATAATCTTGACATGTACCAGCAACACACTGCCAGTCCAGTAATCCTTCTCAAAGTTAAGTATTTATTCTCAAATCATCATAAGTTACTATGGTGTGGAGTGATCATTTATTATTATTTATAAATAAATTATTTTATTTACATAATGTTACCTGTTTTATCCTATCATGCTTCCTGTTTTCTTAGTTTAGTGCTGCGAGTACTAGGGTAAATCCAAGTAAGGAACATATACTTACCATAAACTTGTATAAAAAATTTTTTTGAAACAGTTTGAAAAAAACTTTATGTTCAATAAGTACTGAAATTGTACTTCTAATTTCAGGCTGGGGCATTTTTTAAAGACAGTAAATATAGTAAGAAACCATTTTAAAAACCTGCATACATTTGTAGGTTTCTTTATATCCTTGTGTTACCTTTTCATTCTCGTCTTTCCCTGTGACAGTAAAAACTTAATTTATGTGAATGTGTAATAGTCTGCTTTTTAAAATAAGTAATGTATTAAAGTATCTTTTAGTCACATGTCCACATTCCTGTCCAAGTCTTTATTCTCCAAATCCGCTTATTACAGTAAGCACATTTATTCAACATAAACACTTATTTATAATACCCTGATTATATTAAATGTGTTTAGTCAAATAATTGATTATTAAGCGTGTTTTGGGCACCATTCACAGGATTATTGCCAAGAGACTGGTAAATTCACATATATATGTATATATTAATATTTGAGAGAATGTCCTACTGAAAAAGTTAAAATCTTCTGATTTTCATTACATGCTTTTTATTACCTGATGATGGTTTGACTTTTCTAAGAACAAATTGTGTCAAACATAATTATTATTACCCTCTGGTATTGTTGCAGCTGGTGCTACTTATTTTTGTCTATATCATGAAAAACCTAGACAGCATATTGAAAAGCAGAGACATTACTTTGCCGACAAAGGTCTGTGTAGTCAAAGCTATGGTTTTTCCAGAAGTCATGTACGAATGTGGAAATTGGACCATAAAGAAGGCTGAGTGCCAAAGAATAAATGCTTTCAAACTGTGGTTCTGGAGAAGACTCTTGAGAGTCCCTTGGACAGTAAGGAGATCAAACCAATCAATCCTAAAGGATATCAACCTTGAATATTCATTGTAAGGACTGAGGCTGAAGCTGAAGCTCCAGTACTTCGGCTACCTGATGCAAAGAGCCGACTTACTGGAAAAGACCATGATGCTTGGAAAGATTAAAGGCAGGAGGAGAAGGGAGTGACAGAGGTTGAAATGGTTGGATGGCATCACTGATTCAATAGACCTGAGTTTGAGCAAACTTTGGGAGATGATGAAGGACAGGGAAGCCTGGCGTGCTGTAGTCCATAGGGTCGCAAAGAGTCAGACATGACTGAGCGACTGAACAACAGCAACATCATGTATTATAGCTGTGAAATAATAGTTGAGGTTCATTTTTTTTTTTTTTTTTTAACAAATGGAAGTCCAGTTCTTCCAATACCACTTTTTGAAAAGCCTGTCTTTTCCCATGAATTATCTGGGCACCTCTATTGAGATTAGATTGGATGTGTATGTACAGGTCTATTTCTAGAATTTATTCTGGTCAGTAAGCATAATCGATTCTTGTATCAGTAGCACACTGTCTCGTTTACTGTATGTAGTTTTATAGTCATAATATCAGGTCATGTGAGTCCAGCTATTTCTTCTTTCTTAAAATTGTTTTGGCTACTCTAGGTTTTCTGGAATCAGCTTGTCAATTCTGCTATTTTGGTTGGGCTCGCATTTAATTGGTAGGCCATTTTTACCAAAAATTATAGCGATACTGAATCTTTCAATCCACAAATGGTTTATCTTCCATTCATTTAGGTCTTCTTTAATTTCTGTCTGAGGTTTCGTGGCTTTTAGTGTTGTATGGTAAAATTTTCAATTTATCCTTAAATTTTTCTTTTTTTTTTTATTTCAAACTTTTCAAAGTTTATAGGAACACAGTTGAATATTTTTAGATTGACCTTGTGTTTTACAACTTTTGTTTGACTCAACTATTCATACTAGTAGCTTTTTTGTAGACTTTTGGGGACTTCCTACATATCCACATGAATACTCACTGCATTATATAATGTTGACCATAAGTGCGGAGAGGGCCTTTTCTTTTATCTTATGGGAAAAGCATTTACTCTTACATCATTAAGTATAATAATAGCTATAGGTTTCGTATGTTTCTATTGTGTTTTTTGGTGTTGTTTTCAGCTTTGTTTCCCTTACTATTTTTCTTTCTACTTGATTTGGATTCAATTTTAATTTCTCTTCTTTTTATTTTTTTAGTATCTTAAAGTGGAAGATTTAAATTATTCCTTTCCAACTTCTTTTTCTTTCTAATACAAGCGTTAAATGTTACAAATTTTCCTCAGAACACCGATTTTTGTAAGGTCCAACAAAGTTTTTATATATTGTGTTTTCATTTTTATTCCATTCAATGTATTTTCTGATTTTCCTTATGACCCATAGATTCTTGGGTTTCTCATTGACCCATAGATTCTTTAGAAGAGTGTTGTTTCCC
Organism: Oryx dammah; assembly: GCF_014754425.2. Lineage (NCBI taxonomy): Eukaryota > Metazoa > Chordata > Mammalia > Artiodactyla > Bovidae > Oryx > Oryx dammah. Next base: position 7,397,830 of record NW_024070196.1, read on the forward strand.
TTCCACAGGTTTAAAGGTTTGTCATGTCTTTCTCTTATTGCTTGCTAGTTTAATTCCATTATGATTGGAAAACATACTTTTTTGTGACTTCTTTTAAGTTAGTTGAAATTTGGTGTATGGCTTAGAACATGGTCTACGTTGGGAATATCCTTACTTTATTTTTACTGGAGGACACTTGATTTACAGTGTTGTGTTAGTTTCAGGGGTGCAGCAAACTGAATCAGTTATGCATATACATATATCCTCTCTTGTTTAGATTCTCTTCCCATATACGCCATTACAGAGTGCTAAGTACAGTAGGTCCTTATTAGTTATCTGTTTTATGTGTAGCAGTGGGTATGCTGCTGCTGCTAAGTCACCTCAGTCGTGTCTGACTCTGTGCAGCCCCATAGATGGCAGCCCACCAGGCTCCCCCGTCCCTGGGATTCTCCAGGCAAGAACATTGGAGTGGGTTGCCATTTCCTTCTCTAATGCATGAAAGTGAAAAGTGAAAGTGAAGTCGCTCAGTCGTGTCTGACTCTTAGTGACCCCACGGACTGCAGCATAGTCGTGGGTATACATCAGTGCAGATCTCCCAATATATCCCTCTCCCCCTTTATCCCCTGGTAACATAAGTTTGTTTTCTCCATCTGTGACTCTACCTCTGTTTTCTAATTAAGTTCATTTATACCCCTTTTTTAATTAAAAAAAGATATGATTGCACATAAAAGCAATATAATATGATACTTGTCTTTCTGTGTCTGACTTACTTTACTCCATATGACAATCTCTAGGTCCTTTCATGTCGGTGCATTATTTCACTCTTTTTTATGACTGAGTAATATTCCTTACTAATTTTTTATCTACCTATTCTGTTGATTACTGAGTGAGAAATGTTGAAGTCTCCAACTATAATTTTGATTTGTCTGTATCTTCTTTTTCACTTCTTTCATTTTTTGTTATATGTATTTTCAGCATTTGTTTTGGGGCACATGTTATGAGTTGAATTATGTCTCCCCAAAAGTTATGTTGAAATCCTAACCCCTAGCACCTGTGGACAGGACCTTATTTGTAAATAGGGTCTTTGCAAGTGGAATGAAGTTAAGATAAGATCATTAAAGTGGGCCTAATTTCAGTATGACTGGTGTTTTCACAAGAAGATGACAATATTATGGTAAGACAAATGGCAAAGGAGAGAACAGCAGGCAGTGATGGAAATAGAAATTGGGAGTTATGTTGCTGCAAGGGAAAGAGTACCTGAGGCCACAAGAAGCTGGACGAGACCAAGAAAGATCCTCTGTTAGAACATTGAACCTCCGGAACTGTGAGAGAATGAATTTCTATTAGTTTAAGTCACCCAGTTTGTGGTACTTTATCATAGGAGCCCTAGGAAACTAAGATAGTGCATACACATTTCAGATTGCTGTGCTTTCTTCATAAACTGTTATTATCTTCATGTAGTATCTCCCATCACACCTATGATAGTCCATGTCCTGAAGTCTACCTTTTCTGATATTTATATAGACATGACAGTAGTTTATTATTATTATTACTTATAGTATCTTTTTCTATCATTTTTAAAAACCTGTCTATGACTTTATTTTTTTTAATTCCTTTTTTGTGGGCAACATATAATACAGTCTTGCTTTTATAGCCATTCTGATAACTTCTACATTTTAGTTGGGGTGTTGAAACCATTTACATTTAATGTAAATTTTTGTATAGTCAGTTTAAATGCATTTTCTTTCCACTTGTTTTTATCCCTTATATCAGTTCTTTCTGTCTTATCTCCTTTTATCTGTTTTCTTTCAGATTGGGTTGTTTTATGATTTCAGTTTATCTTCACTGTGGCTTGTTATTTATACCTTTAAAAAATATAGTGGTTTCTTTGTGGTTTGAAATACGCATCTTTAACTTGTGATTTCTTTCAGAGGGCATTATTCCATGTGTAGCTAAAGTTTAGGTTTGTCTGTGGCAAGAAGTGAGTTCAGGAGCCTCTCGTCACCATTTTGGAGCAGATTTTAATGGTCCTAGTTGTTTCTTTCAGTGTATATGTGAGTCTGTCTGTGAATAAATAAATTTTGTTACAACAGCATTGAGCCTCTTGGGTGTTTGTCATTTTCATAATTTTATTTTTTTTAGTTGACCTTGGATTGTTAAGATTTTGGGGGGCTTCTTCCAGGTATTTAGCTCAACATGGGCATTGCATTATCAGATTATTTTAATTGATTTATGTGCCTTTCTCAAACAGATAAATAACTGTACTGAAAATCACTTAATATGAACTATAGCTGAATAATATAGAACTATGAAGATGGTGCTATTAAATCTACCAGTGTGAGCCTTTGAAATTATTTAGATTCAGTTAAGTACAATAAGTAAAACGGAATACTTTCTTTTACCCAGGATATGTTGATTAAATTAAAATCATATAGTGGGTATATGTTTAATGTTACTTGGAAGAGAGCTTGTTTTCAAGGGATTAAAAAATCCTCTGGTACGTAAAAACAAAAAAGTGCTTATTTGTTAACTTTAAAAGCCATAGTGGTTTGCCAATAAAACTTTCTCTGCAATATTAAATTAAATGTGGGGTATATGAAGATAAGTGCCAAGCCATTTCAGCCATATATACCATATGACGAAATACCCTGAAAACTAATGCTTATCAATCTGTTATATTCGTCTTTTAGATAAAAGGGCTGCTACAACTGACACACAATAGTGGCTCCACCCCCAAATGGAGGCAGCATTGCTTAAATGATACAGGCTGTTGTTTTATTTTCTTCTCCTTGTAGGTGGGAAAGGAAGGCAGGTGGTAGAGATGCACAGAATTCACTGGCTTCTTTAAAACGTTTTAGCAACACAAGGAATTAAAGGCTTTCATTTGTGTTCGTAGATATGGATATATAAATACAAAAATTAAGAGAAAAGTAAAAACACAGCATTCTAAAGCAATCATACCCCAATAAAGTTAATTTTTTAAAAAAAGGAAAGTGAAGCAATAAACTTTGATGACAATGCTTATTTTTATGTGTTCATTTTTTTTAAAAAAAGCAATTTTGCCAAGTGTCTTTTCAGCGTCCCCAACACAAAATATTCATCGCTCTCCCCCATTTGTGAAACCTTCTGCCAAATATCCACTGTATTATAGGTGTGTGCATGCTCAGTTGCTCAGTCGTGTCCCGCTCTTTGTGACTCCACGGACTGTAGCCCATTGGCTCCTCTGTTGACGGGACTTCTCAGGCAAGAATACTGGAGTGGTTGTCATTTCCTGCTCCTGGGGAGCTTCCCGACTCAGGGATCAAGCCCAGCTCTCCCGCCTCTCCTCCACTGGCAGGCGAAGTCTTTACCACTGAATCACCTGTGAAGTCCAAGCACACACATTGTATAGGTTAGAGTGAAGTATAAATAACATTGTTTTTTCAAAAGAGCATTTAATCTAAAAGTCCCATGAAAGGATTCCAGTGGTGCTATAGGTTCAACACCAACACTTCATTAATCCATGTAACTCAAATTATTCTAGGATTTAATAGTCAGTCTAGTTAGAATTGGCTCTGAATCTTGCCTCAGCGATTGATAGTCATTTAACTTCTTCCCGAACTTATTATTTTCATCTGTAAATTGGGATGGCTAATGGTTTTGTATATTAAGGCATTGTTACAAATATAGTAAGATAATATATCTAAGACTCTTAGATTCTTCACTTATATCCAATAAACAGTTGTATTGTCATCAGAATAGCCCCTTTAATCTGTTTATCAGAGTTATTTTGTATAATCTTCTCAAGACAAATCATTATTCTCTAACCAGGAATGACCATCTGTTATGATGTCACATTTCCTAATAGTCCATCCTCTTTCATCCTCTTGAATTTGAATTATTTTTGTTTAATTTATTCATGAATATTGATTACCTTATACATAATTAACATTTGTTTATTTAACCTGACATTTCTGTAACATATTGGATTCATATGATACTGAGTTCAACCATTTTGTTATCTTTTCCTTATACATAATTAACAATATTTTTTTATGTAACCTGACATTTCTATGACATGTTGGATTCGTATGATATTGAGTTCAACCATTTTGTTATCTTTTCCTGCTGTCACTTTGTAATTGCTCTTTTTTGGTATCTACAGGCCTGTCCTACTTCCACAATAAATTAATACATAACCTCTTGCTTGTAAAGTCATAAAAGTAAAGTTGCTCAGTCATGTCCAACTCTTAGCAACCCCATGGACTGTAGCCTACCAGGCTCCTCTGTCCATGGGATTTTCCAGGCAATAGTACCAGAGTGGGTTGCCATTTCCTTCTCCAGGGGATCTTCCCAACCCAGGGATTGAGCCCTGGTCTCCCACATTGTAGACAGACGCTTAACTGTCTCAGCCACCAGGGAAGTCCATGTTGCTACTAAACAGTGGCACAGTCCTGCCTGACTCTTGGCGACCCTAGGGACTAGCCCGCCAGG
>NW_024070196.1:7402291-7445523 GCF_014754425.2 Oryx dammah
AGCCCGCCAGGCTCCTCTGTCCTTCGGGTTCTCCACAGTCCTGCCTGCTCTTGGTGACCCTAGGGACTAGCCCGCCAGGCTCCTCTGTCCTTTCAGTTCTGCAGGTAAGAACTTTGGAGTGGGTTGCCTTGCCCGCCTCCAGGGGATCTTCCAGATGCAGGGATTGACTCTGCCTTTTTAATCTCCTGTATTGGCAGGCAGGTTGTTTACCATCAGTGCCACTGCGGAAGGCTTGTGTCTCCTAGATTTCTGTTAATTTTGAGCTCGGTTATTCAGGGTACTTATTATCTTCATTATTAAAATAGGGATGCCTAGCTCACATGTACTGTGAGAATGCACAGTAATGTTTTATAAAATACAAAACGTAGCCGGGGGATTATTAATTAGATAACTTCAGATGTGATTTCCTAAAAATTTTAAAAAGAAAGCAAAAATTTAGAATGTATGAACATTACACTCTTTTCTTTTTACAACTAACTTTTACTAGTAATCAGATGGAAGAGTCTGTATTGGGTGGTTGTAAGGGTCTTTGAATCCAATACTCTTTGTTTTTAATTAATGTAGTTCTAGATGATTGTAACTTGCTTGACATTGCATATGCTTTTCACAGTAAAATTTAGAGGCCCTTTGGATTTTTGAAAGATAATTCTGTTTTATATCATGTTCTTGAAGTAGGGTAATGCAGTTTTGGGGTTTCTGTGTACTGTTAGGCTTCTGACTGATAATGCACAGTATTGCTATCCCATTAAATGATTGTGATGCTTAATTACATTCTCTCCTAATAGACAACATTAATTTCATTAGGCTATTTTAATGGTTTTTTCCTTAAATATTCTTGATCAAATAAGCTGAAAATAGCAATAGTTATTATTACAAATAACATACTGTATGCCACACACTGAACTGGATACTTTATATGCAGTTTTTTTGGATCTCTAATAATTAGCAAAATTACTTCTCAGAAATGGTAACGAAATTGTTTTGTCATGATATGCTTAAAGACCTGATTTAGGAAGTTTTGCTTCACATTTATTATTCTGAAAGGTATCAGACAAGAAAAATAGAATACTTATGAATCTATCACAGTTGTCAATTTTGCTATTTGTGAAATTAATAATATATCCTTTGGGTAGTGGAATTTGTTTTGTTTTGTTTTGCTAATTATACGTGTTCAAGAGTTCTGGTGTTCTTTTTTTGTTTCATTTGCCTTTTCCTATTTTAATCCAAGTTCTTATTTGCATTTTTTAAATGTAAATACTTAATGTTGGTATTCCTGAACCTCTAAATTGTTCCGTTTTATTTTAACCACTTTTTCATCTTGTTGTGATTAAGGTTCCGTTATTATTTTGTAGATTTAAAAAATAACCCAAACAAGGACTCTGAATCAACCTAGAGTGTGGGATGGGGAGGAAGATGGGAGGGAGGTTCAAAAGGGAGGCTGCTACTGCTAAGTCACTTCAGTCGTGTCCGACTCTGGGGATATATGTATATCTATGGCTGATTCATGTTGAAGTTTGACAGAAAACAAAAAAAATTCTGTAAAGCAATTATTCTTCAATTAAAAAATAAATTAATTTTAAATATATATATATAGTTATATAGTTCTATTTGTTAGCTTTTTGTAGTGTTAAAAATTATTTTTCGTATCCTAGGGCTATTTATATTTACCTGGTTATGAATTTGAGTTATACTTCTCTAATCAATACTTATTTTTTATTGATTTTTTCCAAGAAGTTATGACCATTTCAAATGACCAGTATTTTTGTTCTTCCTTTAATCGATTTGCTGATTTTGAAAAATAATATGGTCAAGCTTTTACAGTTAAATTGTACAGAGAGCTTTTTGTAGGCTGATAATACTAGATATCTTCCAGAATTGCCCTCCATTTGTTACTCTTAATATACTGTATAGGTAAGAGGAGCCATCAGCATTTACTTTTAGTTCTTTTGCAGAGATGAATAAACATCTTGAAATGCTGATTTAGACAGTGTTTTAAAAATGCTCTGGTGCACTTTGCTGTATGACTGACTCTTTCTTAGTTAAATGTTTCGCAGCATTATAACATAGTTGGATTCAGCTCATCTTTTAAAGCAGTTGTCAGAAAAATATGGGCCAGCATGGTAGAATGTATTAGCTCAATACATTGTCTCCATTTTATTATGAAGCTGCTGAGGAAGCTGTGATATACAGCACTGTCATTACAGATCTATTGTTAGGACGGTTCCACAGTCTTCTTTGCACTGCCATTAATTTATAGCAGTAAACAATATGTAGCCTTCCAACTGCAGCAAAGCAGAATCTTTTAATGAGGTGGATGTTATTACCACAATAAATCAGCGCTTTCCCGTAATGTATAATTCAATGTGTGTATTCCCACTGTAACTTCTCTGAGTAAGCTGATAGTGTATCATTGTCATTGCACAGCTCCACTGGTCTTATTTTTTTTTTTTAACCTTCTTTTATTTGGGGACTTCTTTTTTATATGTTTGCAAATAAATGTGGTATGTCTTGATAGCTGTCCTGTAGCAGGCTTCAGAAACCAACTGTAACAATAACAGCCAGAATCAATACTGTGGGTTCTACCTATATGGATCTCTGCACAGTGCCATTTTTTTTTTCAAATGCTAGTGAAATCAATCCTAATTGGTTTTAGCATTATATTCAAGAAACGTGATTCTATAACTATTGATTTTGGGGGTGTACTCATTTGGAGAGTAATAAAAATAGGAGCAGATAAAGTGAATACTTAATATGCTGCAGAATGATACAAACAGAGCATTGATTTTATTTTTAATTCACATAATTTGTCTTCCAGTGATTTTATTTCTTCTTTCTTTCCTTTTGCATGGCTGAGTCTTCAGGGACAACAATGAAAATACATTTAAAGGCATTCCAAATTGGTTCTGTAACAAAGATTTCTTGGAGTCGGTTCCATTTTTAACTGGCATAAATTTAGTATATCAGACTTAATTCCTTTGTACAGAAACTAATGCTTTAAAAATGCCTTTTTAAATTGGTATACTGTGATACTGATTTAAAATAATAATCACCTAAAGGTTTTTTTTAATTTTGCTTGTAAAGTAAAAAAATGGCTTAAAATAAAATGTCAATTAAAACTGTCCTATTGAAAGAGAATGAAAGGTACGAGCAATAAATTGCAGTTTTGAAAAGATAGTTAACAATTTGAAAAAGATGGCCAAAATGATCATTTAAAATATTGCTTAAAATTACTTTTTAACATGAAAAGCAGTTTTAAAACTCATTTAACTTTGTTTCATTTTCAATAGAATGTTTCTGAATACATGTATTTTAAAACCAGTATTTTAAATTTCAGCTTAATATTTCTCCCATAAATGACCAGATATTTTCTTTCTCATATAAATGAGGAGTTGCTAATTGATAGATTTTTATTAAAGAAAGTAGTCTTGCATATTTTTTTGTGTATTGGTATTTCTATTTTACATAAAGAATAGAGATTTCCTGGAGGTTGGATTATTTTTAGAGGATGAACTGTTTCTTATTCTTGAAGGCCTTAAACCCCTTTGTGAATCTGGAAATCTCTTTGTATCTTCCTGAAGAAGATGTACGTGTGCACGATCACACAAAATTTTGCATTTTGCCTTCTGTTTAGTGGAGTTCATATATTCCCTGAATTACAACAGCAACTATAATGATACCAGCTAACACTTCTTAAGCTCTTATCTTGTGCCAGTCAATATTCTGAGGGCTTATAGGCTATTGTTTTCTTCAGACTTTACCCCAGTGCTAAAAATTTACGTTAAAAATAACAACATTCATTGAATATTGTCAGGCATGGTTTGTCCCTCTATGTACTTAGTCATTTTATTTTCCGAAACAGCCTTCTTACTGGGTACCATTATTACTCCAGTAAGCGCAGACTCTTCATCACTTGGCCGTACTGCTTTGGGGACCTTGGCTGTAATGTATTATTTTCCAGTATAAGCTCATATTCTGTCTGATATCCTATTTGTATTACATATTAAAAAAATTTTTCATACAGACATGTTTTTATCTTCTGAATTCTGGTTTTAGTAGAAAATCCTAGATTTTCATTTAATCTCTTTTTCATGCAGTCCCTTTCTTGCACTTCTGCTCACCCTCTACCTCCTCAAATTTTGTTCCATCTTCTCAGCATCTGTGATATGTTAATCCCTTAGCTTCAAGATTCTGTTTCTGGTTGTTGCTTCTGATGAATTAAGTAGGATTTTAGAGGTGCTTTCCAAAGTATCATATAGCTAATACTCACTTCATATAATTATCTTTGTGAAAATGCTTGTTCTGGACTGATTTAAGACTTTCATTCAAATGAAACCAACTTACCGAGAAATGACAGGTTTCTCCCTTCACTTATGTGTATATATTTAATGTGCATTGAAAGTTAAATTTACATTGCCATACACTCTGTAACACTGCTTTAAATGGTATGTATTTTTAATTCACTTTCACACTTGCTGCTGCTAAGTCGCTTCAGTCATGTCCGACTCTGCGTGACCCCAGAGACAGCAGCCCACCAGGCTCCCCCATCCCTGGGATTCTCCAGGCAAGAACACTGGAGTGGGTTGCCATTTCTTTCTCCAATACATGAAAGTGAAAAGTGAAAGTGAAGTCGCTCAGTTGTGTCCGACTCAGCGACCCCATGGACTGCAAGCCTACCAAGCTCCTCTGCCCATGGGATTTTCCAGGCAAGAGTACTGAAGTGGGGTGCCATTGCCTTCTCCGTCACACTTGCTAATAGAATAATATTTGAAAAGATAAAGAAATAAAGGACAATTACATTTATGTGGGTTTTGTTTTGTTTTGTTTTCTCCTCCCTATTGACAGCCAATAGGAGCTTTGAATCCAAAAAGAGCAGCATTCTTTGCAGAGCGTTATGAGTCCTGGGAAGATGATCAAGTTCCGAAGTTCCACTATGGTACTCATTACTCAACGGCAAGTTTTGTTCTTGCATGGCTGCTAAGAATAGTAAGTTTGATTTGAATAATAAACCATGGATAAGTAAATTCAATGTTGTGGAGAATATGCATTGATTAAAAATCATCAGCATCGTTTTTGAAGGGTGAATTTTTTTTCAGTGATTGAAGTTCTAATTATATAAATATCCCTGTATCCCCTTTGGTCTGTATTGTATAACATTACCTGGAATTGCATGACATTTTCCCCTTAAATTTGCCTCTTCAAATGGTTGATAACTTACCAGACTCTGAATTGCAATATATGTTATTTTCAAATGTAATCTATTGAAATAAAAACTAAGATCCCCTTAACGCAGACATATATTCATATATCTCGAAAACTTCGTTTGCCCCAAGTAGAATAGGTGTGTTTGTAAGTTACACCAAGACCTGCTGTGTATTGATAACATATTGGTTAAGCCAGAAGTGTTTCTGCAAAATTGGAAGGTGATTCATCTACAAGAAAGTAATTTCTTTGGGAAAGCATTAGCAGCACATCATTAATTTAAGCTTGTTAGAAGGGTACAGGCAGACATAAATCCTAGAGGTAATTTATAGTGCTTAGCTAATTTCGAGCAATTATCCACTAATATGTGTTTAAATGTTCTTTAACTATGAGGAGGCTTTTAAATCTTCCAAACATTTTTCTTTTCTTAATCATAAATTAAATATTGAGCCAAAACAATAGGAAAATTATATATTGGACTGTTTCTTTGTACTATGAAGAAAAATGCAGTCTTAGTTTATGTCTAAATGTTATTAATAAATTGTTCTTGGAAAGGAAAGGAGTCTGAAAAATATTGAAAATACCAAATTTTGGAAGTACTTCTTCTGAAACAATTTGAGAACCTTAATGTAATAGTTTAGGTATAATTCTCAGTCTATGCCTAGGATATAATTCTAGCTAATGTCTATTTATCATAACGTATTTAAATATAAAGATTTATAAAACCACATTTTTATACACGAGGAAACGTATGCATATGGAGTTTTTAACTTGCTTATTTTTTTAGGAACCCTTCACAACTTATTTCCTAAATTTGCAAGGAGGGAAATTTGATCATGCAGATCGAACTTTTTCCTCAATTTCCAGAGCTTGGCGAAACAGTCAACGTGATACGTCGGATATTAAGGTACAAAAATGTTTCATTTTACAGTTGTTATTCCCAGTGTGTTTCTTGCTGAATGAGTTTCTCTCTTGCAGTACAGCCTTATTTACTAAAGATGAGCCTCAAAGGATAAGACCTTAGTTAAATGGTCCAGAACTACTGTAAACGATTTCTCTCTATCTCCTATCTGTTTTTGTCTGTCTGAATGTCTCCTCTTTCTCTCTAATTGTGGAACAGTTGTTTTCCTTCCTTCTTGGAATCTTTTTTAAAGGAAGAATATAGTAGTAGGTATGTAAGGCAGCGTGCTCAGTGGAATTCCAAAATCAATGAATAAAATTAATACAGTCAGAAAAATACTGTGAGAAAGATCTCAGACTCTTAACGTATTTCATTTGACTTTAGCAATTTCCTGTCTCTGTTCTTAAGGTAATCATATTTTACCTGCTGCTGGTTCTAAATGCATACCTGACTCTGCTTGGTATAGAATTGCATTTAATTGTTATATACAGGAAATGAGTTCCTATATCTATATGTATGTTCAGTACTATAAAAAGATCAAAAACTCGGCACAGTTGCTAATATAACACTTATTTTTGCTTCTAACCTCAGAAGTACTGTGTTTTATTTTTGTGACATAGTGTTCTTTCTGAAAGATACTGAAAGATGCTGAAAGATTTCTGAAAGATGCAGTTGAGTAAAATGAGATTTGTCTATAGTTGTGAAGTTCCTTATGGTGTCATAAAGGACTGTGACTTTTATATAAATAATTATATGTATAATTACATGATAAGTAATATGAGAAATATTTGGGTTTAAAGAAGAAAAGTTGCATTACTTATGTTTATGTTACGATACAGTACTTTTAAAAATTTCATTAAAGAGATAATTTCATCTTACTTTTAGGTGTGTTACATTACAGTCTATAAAAATGTGTTCACATACTGTATCTTACCATAGAGTATAACATTTGTTTATATCCAAGGTATTTTATTGAAGAAGATTCATCATATGCAGAAATAATCTTTTATATTGGAACATCTATAGGAATTTTTGATATCACAAATAATGTACTCTGAAATACTCTTGAAAATATATATCATATTCCTCATGAATCGTTAATGGATAACTAGATAATTATCAATGGATAATTAGATAGCAACTAATCAGAATAGTTAACAGATTTAATAATTGTTTCTACTTCTAATCTCAAAGCTATGTCATTACTGAGCTCTTTGAGACATAATAAGAGATGCAGACATATGAAAACATTGATAAGACTGATGTTCTGTTATCAAACTGAAGACTTAACGAAAATTTTTTCTCATGACCAAATTATAGTTTCATACTTAAGTTTGGTAATAGAAATGTAAACAATAATGAAATCGTAAATTTGAATTCTACTCCATAACAGAGGTAGTGGATATTTTCAAATTTCTCCCTCTCTGTAGTAGACATTCCTACTTAATGCTTTTTTGGAAAGATACGTGATCGATATTTATAGTTTCATTGTCTCTTTTCCCTAAATCTTGGCCTTTTTCTCTGATGTTTCTTTAATTAGTGCATGTCTGGTTCCATTTTTCCAAAGATTTTCTTTACAATACCTCACTTGTAATAAAAAATAAATCCACACAAAACAGCTATAGCATTAAAAAACAAGTCCCCCCAAACCATATGATTTTTACCCTTCTCTTTCCTTATTTTTCTCCTTACCCTTGTTTCTTCACAAATAATGACTCAAATCCATTTTGCTTCTGTTTGAATGTCCTGCAGACTTTGATAAAAACAACCCCAAATACTAGAAAACTACTAGAATTTCAGTTCTTGCTGTTGTGCTACTTGACTTTTAGCTTCCTAGCCTAGTTATATAGGGCCTCTAAATGAAGAAGTAGAGTACAAGGTTGAGGGAAAAGTTGTGTTGCCTTTTTTTTTTTAAGATTTTTTTTTTAATGTGTACCATTTATTTTTTCAAGTATTTGCTGAATTTGTTGTCATACTGCTTCTGTTTTATCCTGTGGTTTTTTTAGCCATGGAGCATGTGGGATCTTAACTCCCCAACCAGGGATCAAACCCACACCCCCTGCTTTGGGAGGCAAAGTCTTAACCACTGGGCCACCAGGGGAATCCTGGGAGAAGTTTTTTAAAAAGTAGAATTAAAAATTCCAAGTGTCAAGTTGATGGGAGCCTGGTTAGAAATACTGTTTTATTTTTAACTACCATGTCCTTATGTTCAGATGCACAGGAATTTTCTTCAGGACTGCCTTGGGTGAAACCCAAGGGTGAAACTTGCTCTTCTAACCAATATGTGTATTTTCCTAATTTTCTTTTCTTTTCTTTTTTTAAATCATAAAATATCTGTGAGGTAGATAGGACATTGATAAATTACTCCATTTTCTATATTGATAACCAGGTGATTTGCACCCTACAACTTAGTATACTTCCAAATGTAATACTTTGTAAAGTATACAATGTATGGTTCAGTTCAGTTCAGTCGCTCAGTCATGTCCGACTCTTTGCGACCCCATGAATCGCAGCACGCCAGGCCTCCCTGTCCATCACCATCTCCCGGAGTTCACTCAGACTCACGTCCATCGAGTCCGTGATGCCATCCAGCCATCTCATCCTCTATCGTCCCCTTCTCCTCCTGCCCCCAATCCCTCCCAGCGTCAGAGCATCAGAGTCTTTGCCAATGAGTCAGCTCTTCGCATGAGGTGGCCAAAGTACTGGAGTTGCAGCTTTAGCATCATTCCTTCCAAAGAAATCCCAGGGCTGATCTCCTTCAGAATGGACTGGTTGGATCTCCTTGCAGTCCAAGGGACTCTCAAGAGTCTTCTCCAACACCACAGTTCAAAAGCATCAATTCTTCGATGCTCAGCCTTCTTCACAGTCCAACTCTCACATCCATACATGACCACTGGAAAAACCATAGCCTTGACTAGATGGACCTTTAGGTTATATTAATATGCTGTTTAAAGAGCCTCCTTATAGTTGGTCCTTCTGTAATTGAAGAGGGATTTAATCTTGTCTCTTTTTATATTTTACTTTTTGATCTTGCCTCTTCATGTTACATTCTAACACTTTATAAAGCATGTTAAATTATTATAATTAATGTGTAAGTATGAATGTATTAAGAAAGCACATTTAAATCACTATGATGGTATCAACATTTCATTATGATATAATGTTGTGTTTCAGATGGAATCATATTAATTATAGTCTGATCTTTATTTATGTTGTCTTGTTAGAGTTTTTAGAAATACTAAGGGATATGTTAAATAGTAAAGAGAGGATAGTGAAGTGTGTGAGTGGGTGGTAGGAATCATTGTATTGAGTGGGTTCTAAAGTATACCTTGCTGGATTAATATACATTCTCTAATGTTTCCATGAGGTTTTATAAAAGTGAAATATTGTGAGGTCGGTAGTTTATTTAAAGTTTTTCAGAAAAAAGAATAACATGATAACATTTCTAGTACTTAACTTTTTTTGCTAAAGGGGAACTATCACTATAATATCTTAGGGTTCCTATTTCTTGCATTATACTAATACTCAGAGAATCAGTCAGTTCAGTCGCTCAGTCTGTCTGACTCTTTGCGACCCTATGAATCGCAGCACGCCAGGCCTCTGTGTCCATCACCAACTCCCAGAGTTCACTCAAACTCCTGTCCATCGAGTCGGTGATGCCATCCAGCCATCTCATCCTCTGTCATCCCCTTCTCCTCCTGCCCCCAATCCCTCCCAGCATCAGAGTGTTTTCCAATGAGTCAATTCTTTGCATGAGGTGGCCAAAGTAGTGGAGTTTCAGCTTTCGCATCATTGCTTCCAAAGAACACCCAGGGCTGATCTCCTTTAGAATGGACTGGTTGGATCTCCTTGCAGTCCAAGGGACTCTCAAGTAGTTTTACTGAAAAATAAAGGCTACTCCTAAGAAATAAAGATTCAAATACTCCTTTTTATTTCAGAGAAGAAAGAGACATTATTAGATTTTACTAAAGCAGTCTTTCACTTTTAGCATGTTTTACCGTTTTAAAATTGGGGATACCATTTGTATTTCTATGCATCATTGGGGATCCATTTCAGATCTGACCTTCAATAATACTTTTTATTCCACTTGGATAAAAAGTTTGGAAGTGTTGATCAGTTCTCTAGGCTTACTACACTGTCCAATAGTAATGTAACATCAATCATAATTATGATCACATATGTAATTTTAGCTTTTCTTGTAGTCACATGTTAAAAAGTCAGCAGGACCATGTGAGATTGATTTTAAGAATATATTCAATGTGATACACCCAGAACATTTTTATTTCAACATGTAATCAGTATAAAATTATTAATTAGATATTTTGCATTCTTTTTATTTTTTATACTACATCTTCTTTGAGATCTGGTGTGTGTTTTATATTCACAACAGGTCTGTCCTTGGACTAACCATATTTCAAGTATTTAATGGCCACTATAGTTGGTGGCTTCTCCACTGGGCAGTGCAAACTTAGGGCATTGTTTCAGCATCACACTGAGAGATAGCTTTCTGCATATAGAAGGAAGCTTTCCTTCATCATCTTTGAGCAGTGATGTTTCTGACAGTGTACTCCATCTAAGTATGAACTGACAGGTAGTAGCATTAGTAGCTAGTCTTGAGGGCTGAAATAGAAAGCGCTAAAATGGGTTTGGAAAATCATCTCTGGCATAAATAATAATTTAAAATCTCCCAGCAAGAGCTTGTGTTTCAAGTCTTAAAAAAAAACACTTAAGTTTAGAAACTGAGGTGCAAAATAGATTACTGTCTGTAGCCTGAACCATTATGACCAGATTTTGTGGAGCAACTAAGACTCGTAAAGCTTGCATGAATTTCATAAGGCAGTCGCATCTAAACATTTAGGCAGAAAGCTAAGCTTTTCTAGGTAGGTCATTGCCACTGATTTCCCTCCCTCTCTCCAGGCAGCATACTCATTTCAGACACTTTTAGTGTCAATAGATTTAATGTAATGATTAAATACCATCTGACTTGCTGCAGTTTGAAATCTTTTTCTTCTCTCCTATAGAAATTATTGACAGATCAGGGCTGGAAAGTGGAAGGAGTCATAAGTGTCACTTAGGTTCATTGTTTCAGAGTGGGAACAGGAGATTAAATGGAGATTATTGATGACACTTTTCTAGAAGCTCAGAATTTAGTGCCAAAAAATATCTTAAAATAACCTGTGCTAAAAGTTGATAGTAGAATAGAAATCTGGTGGAATCCTAAGACAGCATTTATGTTTCAAGTTTTTATTTTGAAGTTTATGCCCCGGTCGTGATACAGCACAAAATGAGACAGAGCTGCCTTCAGGAAACTTTTGCACTAAAGGGAGGGCTGACAATGAGAGCATTCCAGCGATTGAGTGTGATAAAGGCTGTGCTTCATGGAGACGAGATCAGAAGTGAGGAGAAGGGAGTGGAAAGAGGAAATCCACGGCTGTGATGAGGTGCCTCAGAAGCTGTGTAAAGAGGTTGGACTTTATCCCGGGGGTAGCAGGGGAATGCTGGAAAGCCTCAAGCAGAAGGGCTGTGGTGGTTTGGGTGATGACTGTGATTGGTGTTTGAACACGTATTACACCATGAGCAGGAGTGGAAGCCGTAAGTAAGCTGTTAAAGTAATGGGGTGAGAGGCCGTGGAGGCTTAACTCAAGTCACGGCAATGTTACTGGAGAAATGTGGGTGGATTTGAGACATATTTAAAAAGTGAGAACTGTTAGGATTTGGTGACTGATTTTGTCTGCTAAGATGAGAGAGAAATGACTTGGACATGTAGGTAGAGAATTTAGTTTGGGAGTAGTTCCCTAACTACTAGCTCCCTACCTTCACTCAGAAAACTTTGCATGACAGGTGAATTCAACTCCCCCCAAACACATTTAGTTAAGTCAGTATTTACTGATAATTTCATCATATAAAAATATGTATGATAGTACAGAGCATTTAGGATTAAAAGGATAAAATAAATGGTTCTTTATGTCACATACTCCAGGTGAGAACAACAGATATATATAAAACTATATTTTAATACAAGGTAGTTATAAGTACTATAATAAGATATAAACAAAATGGAATTAAATCTTCCTGGAAGAAGTGGGCTGTGATGACTTCATAGGGTAAGTGGTATTCGAGTTATATCTTAAAGGTGGTGAGAGAGTCTTCTGTCTCCCAGATTTACATCTCTCTCATGTACCTTTCTCCTGATACCTGACATGCTCCTCAGCATCGCCCTCTCATGTATAACACATTCAGAACCAAATTCCTGATCTTCATTCCCTTAAACCTGCTCTTCTCAGCCTTCCCCTTCTTAGTAAATGGTTTCCTGGTTGTGAGTAAAAGCTGAAGTCCTTACAGTGTAAGACACTACAGTGGCTACCCCTCCCCTCCAAAACCCT
This sequence comes from Oryx dammah, assembly GCF_014754425.2. Classification (NCBI taxonomy): domain Eukaryota; kingdom Metazoa; phylum Chordata; class Mammalia; order Artiodactyla; family Bovidae; genus Oryx; species Oryx dammah. Next base: position 7,414,775 of record NW_024070196.1, read on the forward strand.
GTTACACCTTGACCACTTCGTACTGTGTGCCCCCTTGCCCACTCTATTTTAGCCAAATAGGCCCTCCTAGCTATTCCTCACCGACTCCACCTCAGAGCATTTGCTTTTCGTTTCACCTGAAAACCCCCTGCAGATAGATACCCTTATGGATGCATTTCTTCAGCCATTTCAAGTCTTTGCTCGGGTATCACCTTCTTAGGAAAGCCTTCTCTGTCCTCTTTATTTAGAAGTATGTCCCTCATCCCGTGCAGCTTATTTCTCGATGCTGTGTTTCTTGAGTCACTCACCGTCTGACATGCATATCCTTACTGTTTATTATTTATATCTTTTCCTACTGGAATACTAGCTCCATAAGAGCAGGAATTTGGACTGTTTGCTCATTGGTTTATCTCTAGTGCTTAAAACCATGCCTGGAATATAGTAGGCCCTAAATTAAAGATTTATTAAATTAATGCTTTGATAAAGAGTATTCTGAGCAAGAAAATGACACAAACAAAATTCAGAGAAAATACTTAGCACATTGGAGAATGCTTGTTTGTCTGCTGATTGGTCTTATGTCCCTAGTATGTAGGAACCACAGAAAGGGAAAAACACTGAAAGGCAATTGTGGTCTGATATGAAGGCCCTCAGTAATATGAAGATACTTTTCAGTTCTCAGTCCATGTGATCTCTGGCAAGCTACTCAACTCTACCACTGGAGTGCAAGACTATATGTTTACAGACTTTGTTCCTATAACATTTCATTTATTAAACAGGTTGCAGTTTCTTGACCCCTGGGCTATATTTTCCTATCCCCTGCTTTAGCCTATGAGGATTCATTTACGGTTTTGCACTAATTGGCTCTATTATAAAAAGAAAGTGCTTTGGCAGCAGTATGGAAAGTAGATCCATGGAATGGGATAAATGGATGAGAACTTAGAGGTGAGGAGAGATATTAAAGGCTATGACAGTGATTCATGTCAATCTATGCCAAAACCAATACAGAATTGTAAAGTAAAAATTAATAAATTAATTAATTAATTAAAAAAAAAAGATAAAGATGATAAGAGCCTCAACTTGTTGAAGAGTTAAGGAGATGAATTCAGGGGATGAGTTAAAAGTAATTTGCCAGGGTTTGGCACCTAGTTGACTGTTAAGGAATGGGAAGGCATAAAGATGATTCTTTAGACAGGGTGCCTAGATTAATAATTATTCTATCAATTATATTGAAGCTGGCGCATAGATCAAATGTGTGAATTCAGTTTTTGACACATAGATATATTTTTGGAATAACCAGAACACTATCATCCAGTTCAGAATAGTGTCACAGGCCTGTAGGAGAAGAAGAAATATTAGGTGATGCTTATCTTGAACTCCTCAAAACAATTGTCTAGTCTCTTGATCTCCACTTAGCTCCTGCCATCTTCCAAGCCCACTCGAATCAAGCTTTCTTCTCCACCATGTTACCAGCATCAGTCTTGTCAGAATCATTGATGAGCAGCATTGTTGTTGTTCAGTTGCTCAGTTGTGTCTGACTCTTTGTGACCCCTTGGACTACAGCACTCCAGGCTTTCCTGTCCTTCACCATCTCCCAGAGTTTGCTGAAACTTATGTCCATTCAGTTGGTGATGCCATCCAACCATCTCATCCTCTGTTGTCCTCTTTACCTCCTACCTTCAATCTTTCCCAGCATCAGGGTCTTTTCCAGTGAGTCAGCTCTTTGCGTCAGGTGGCCCAAGTATTGAAGCTTCAGCTTTATCAGTTCTTCCAATGAATATTCAGGGTTCATTTCCTTTAGGATTGACTGGCTTGATCCTTGCTGTCCAAGGGACTCTCCAGAGCCTTCTCCAACACCACAGTTTGAAGGCATCAGTGCTTTGGTGCTCTGTCTTCTTTATTGATCAGCTTTCACATCCATACATGACTACTAGAAAAACCGTAGCTTTGACTATACAGACCTTTTTCAGCAAAGTAATGTGTCTGCTTTTTAATACTCTGTCTAGGTTTGTCATAACTTTTGTTCCAAGGAGCTAGCGTCTTTTAATTTCACGATTGCAGTTGCTGCCTTGTGATTTTGGAGCCCAAGAAGATAAAGTCTGTTGCTGTTTCCATTGTTTCACCATCTCTTTGCCTGAAGTGATGGAACTGGATGCCATGATCTTCGTTTTTTGAATGTTGAGTTTTAAGCCAGCTTTTTCACCCTCCTCTTTCACCTTCGTCAAGAGGCTCTTTAGTTCCTCTTTTGCTTTCTGCCATTTGAGTGGTGTCATCTGCATCTCTGAGGTTATTGATATTCCCCCAGAAATCTTTACATGTTATCAAATGCAGATTTTCAGTTCTCGTGGTACTTGATCTGTCAGCATTATTGACACAACTAATTAATTCATTTTCCTTGTAACATTTCCTCTGCTTGGTGAAGGAGCCACCTACCTTCTCTTGACTATCTTCTTTTCTCCATCTCCTTTACTGGATTATCTTGTTTTCACACCGTAAATTACTGGAGTACCTTTTGTCTTGTCTTTAGATCTCTTTTGTGTCCACGTTTGCTTCCTGGGTGATCACACCTCACCTCTCAGCTCTCCCTTGAATTCTAGAGCTGTGTATCTAGTTCCCTTTGAGCTATGTGTATGTTTATAGATGTTTTAAACTGAACATGTCCAATATCAAACTCTGTACTCTCCTCTCCACCCTGAAGAAAAAGTCCCATTTAATACCCACATTTGCTATCCCAGTGAAAGATAGCACTGTTTACCCAGTTTGCTTAGCCCTTTAGAAATCTTGGAATCTTTGTTCCTCCCGGACACACACACACACCTCATTACTCATCTAATCAACCTGCAGAATGTGTCTAGAACCTGACCTGCATCACCACGTCCATCACTAGGACCCTCGCGCAAGTGACTATAAATTCTCACTTCACCTGCTCCCCATGTGGGATTTTCTCTATACAACAGCGAGAATAATCTTTCTGTTTTATAAGTCAGATCACATGCTGTGCGCCCATCCATCCAGTGATCGCTTGTCTAGCTTAGACCAGAATGCAGGTTCTTACCGTGGCCCTGTGCTGCTCAGTGCTTCATTGATGACTCATGTCTTTTTACCCTACTGTAGCCTCACTTGCCTTTGTTGTGGTTCCTCTTCAAAAAGGCCAAGCCGACTCCTTTTCTTTTTAATATAGATTTATTTATTTTAATTGGAGGCTAATTACTTTACAATATTGTGTTGATTTTGCCATACATCAACGTGAATCTACCACGGGTGTACATGTGTTCCCGTCCTGAACTCCCCCCTCCCACCTCCCCTCCCCCAAGCCTACTCCTGTTTTGGTGGCTTTGCATGTAATGTTCTCTCTGCCACAACCACTTTTCCCATTTATTTTTCATTCAGGTATCTGCTCAAATGTCACCTCCTCAGAGTGGACTTGCCTGAAGTCTCTCTCTAAAATAACACTGCCCAACCACCATCGTTTTCTGTCTCTTTATCTTGCCTTTTTTTTTTTAATATAATGCTTGCCACCATTTGACTTGATGCATACATTTGTTTGTTTATTTCATGTCTCCATAGCTAGAGCTCTGCGTAAGGTGGGGACTTTCTGTTTTGTTCACTTGGTAACCTCAGCATTTAGAACAATGTCTTGCATTTAGTTAGAAATCAGTAAATATTGGTTGAATGAATGAAATCTATCTTATAACTTTTTGTGTATCATTAGTGATGAATGCAAAATTTCGTTGTTATGAAATCAGTAAGATCAGTACAGCATATTCCATACTTAAAATTAGATAGAATGTGATTAAATCCTAGGAGTTTACTAAATAGTATTTAAAAAATAAATGGCCATCAGTAATATTATGCAGAATTGGCTTTAGCTTTAATAACCCTTAAAGGTATTAAATGTGTATCTGTTCATTAGAAGTAATAATACAAAATAGAGATGATCAGAAAATAGTTTTGGGTGTGTACTGTGAGATTTGTTAAACATGAGACCTTTGACTTGCCCTCCACTACTTCAGAAACCCCAGGGGCCGTGATCTGAAGATAAGTTAGGTTTTTTTTTTTTCTCTTCTATCAGCATGTCTTCTACCATAATACATTCCACAGATGCTGATAGCATCAGCGTTAGAACCATTTATAAGAAAATGTTTAGCTACAGTTAGTAGAACATAGTTGCTGGATATGTATTTCTTGAAGTATTTGTTAAGAGAAAAAGCTTAAGTTAGGATGACTTGATAGTTTTATTTTCTTCATCTATTCTTCCTATTTTCAAACAAACTTTTAAATAATTCAGAATTTTAATAATGCTAAAAGACAGTAAAATTAAAGTCTTGCCCTTTTCTGTACATCCTTTGCACATTTCTGGCACACGTGTCTGCCTCCCTCCTCCCCTCCCTCCCTCTCCTCTTGCTGTCTCTTCATTCTGCCTCTTCCTTCTCCCTCTCTCTGTCTCCTCTCTCTTTTTTCTTCCTTCTCTCTCCCCTCTCCCTCTCTTTCTCTCTTCCTTCTCTCTGTTTTTTTGGCAGTCTCTCTCTTTCAGTCTTTCTCTGTTTCACATCCACATTAGAATGAGCTCAAGCTGTCTTACTTCTCTTGTGACAATGTAGAACACTCACACTCTAACTGAACTGTATTTGTGTTCATCCTTGTTTGTGTACATAACTTATAGATTTGTTGATTTAACCACATCTTTTCAACCCTTTTCTTTTTAATGCATCAGTAAGTTAAATGATATACCTATGTACTAATATTTTTTTAGTATTGAACTTTGTACTCTTGCGTCTACAATGAACCATTTTTTTGTTATTCTTGAGAAACTGAATATTTTTCCTCTTATGCTACTTACACACTGGGCAGAAAAAAATTGTTTAAAGCACTTAGAAAATGTTCCTATTTTCCTAAATTATAAAAATGTACACAGGTCAGCTGTAGTTTGTTTTTTGAATTAGTGATCTTATATTTTTGTTCAGTGGAAAAACATACATTCTTCATTAATATATTTTAGACACTGGTGTTAACTGTTCTTCCCCATACTTAAAGCAATATGTATGTATTTTATAACTTGCTCCAGAAAAGATTTACGGTGGACGTTCTATTTCCATCTTCTGGCAGTCACTGCTTACCTGTTATTTGCATCATTAATGTCCATTATCTCTCCCCAAATTACACTGTCCTAGAAGATAGGCGTCTGAAACAGCAAAAGATACAGCGAAGATGTCCAGTCCAAAGCCGCAGGTGAAAAAATGTGTTTGAAAGCAGGAAAGTGCTATAAAGTATTGAGAGTATTCATCATAAAATGAGGCATGTGAAGCTATGCTGTCATTATTAGTAAAAATAAATAAATCTGTTTTAAATGTGATGGCTATTTAGTAGGAACAACTTTCTCAAATACCTTTGTGGTCATATTTACTTTTACAAGTAAATATTGTTAACTTGCCCTTAGGATTAGGTTAAACACTTTTAAGAATGTCTGTCATTGAGTTACCTGTTGGCAGGTCAAGTCTCTAATTTAAGGTTGTTATTGGGGTATATTAATGATGATAATAATAATAGTAAGATCTTTTGTGCTTGTAGAATTCTATATTATCTCATATTAGCCTCACAATAACCCTGTGCTTTAGAAGTGGCACTTGAGGTAACTGAGGCTGCCCTGGTGGTAAAGAATCTGCAGGCAGTGTGGGAGACACAAGTTTGATGCCTGGTTTGGGAAAATCCTCTGGAGAAGGGAATGGCAATCCACTCCAGTATACTTGCCAAGAGAATTCCATGGACACAGGAGCCTGGGGGGACACAGTTCATGGGGTTGCAGAGTCAGACGCTACTGAGTGAGCACATTTTCAAGGGTTAGAAAAGTTAAATTAAAACCATGTGACCAGTAAGCTGAATAGACAATAGAGAATCTAAAATTTTGCTTTCACATCTTGTTTTTACCATCAGTATCCCCAAAGCAGTGGCTTGTCAGGATTTCATATTTTAACAAAAAGGAAAAAAAAATATTTTACTTTAGTTGTGAAGTAGCATCTTTGTTCTTATTTCAGTTTTGATTACCTTATTTCTTTGGATTGAAAGACTAGTATTTGTCATGGTTGCCTGGGTATTATTGAAGTGATGGTTTTAATTCAATGGATAGAATTGGTGGCTATTAGAAGGCAAATCGTACAGCCTTGCTGCAGAGGCCATTCATATCAATGCGGATCGTACCTTAGTAAAGAAAACCAAACATATGTGTGGTCACAAGCAATCCTTGTCATTATGCCATGAAAGCCTGGGGATTTGTGATCAAAGCAATGGGCTTATCCTTAACTGTGGTATAACCTCTGGTTGAACCTTTCAGACTTTTATTTTAAGAGATGATACACTACGTTTTGACCATGTTACTTACCTCGAAGACCTATCCACCTAATTAAGTGATAGAGATTAAAATTATTGTCAGCAAGTCAAAAGAAAATGTGAATTGTAAATACCTCTGTCTTCTGTCAGTGTTGTTTACTTATCATTTTGCACTGATGTTTTAAAGAATTGCTGAACATGTGTTTTTTATCCAGAGCTGAATGTTCTGTTCTGATGAATATAAAACATACTTCACTTTGTAAACGTACGTTAGAAGTATTAGAGAGACATAATCTTTGACTCTGTCACTAAATTTCATCTGTCAAAGGAGATAATTCTGAACTGTAATATTTAGTGTTATTTCAAGGCATGGTTCTTAGAAAGATGCTTTTAGGATTTAGATGGAATTCTGCATGTAACTTGAATGTCATTATCATCCATAGTAAAATTTAGGCAATATATATATTTAGTTGTTTCTTTGGTTAGATGTTGGTGTACCTCAGTTGAGTTCAGCTGTTTATTTCCTGTTACGAGGATATTCAACTTTCATCAACTGATTTACTTTTGCAGATCTCCTTATAGTGAGATTATAATATGTTTTTAGTATATATACTTACTTTTTCACTTAATTGTCTTTAATTGATGATGTCCTTTATACTATATTAGACACTTCATAATCTTTCTCTTCAGTTTTAATTTACTGGAAACATGTGTCCATTTTAAAATTATCTCCTGTTCCATGTATATAGTCCTCTCCAGACCAACTGAATAGTTCTTTATTGATCATTGGAAACAAATGATATATGCATGTTTCAATCTCTGTACCTCTTCTTAAGATATTCTGCTTGTCAGAACTGTTCTTGTCTTTTGCCTCTGCTATTTATCTTTGATTGTAACTACCATTCTTCAACAGGTTTTTATTGAATATCTAATTGTGCCACTTACTGTGTCTAGGCTTTGGAGGTATAGCAAGACACATAAAGTCCTTAATCTCCTGGAGCAGTCAGTTAGAGGGAGCAATAGAGTTTGATGAGTGTTATATTATGAAAGTACAGTATATTATGTTCTTCTCCCCAGAACTTTCTCTGACAACCCCAACTTCTAGGCATCCTTTTTTCTTTTGAATTTCTAGAAGGCTGTTTGTGTTTATAACCAGTTTACTCCCAATTAATATATCCTTTCACTGTTTAGGAATGTACATCTGTGATCTGTAGAGGGGATGTAACACTTATGTCTCTGTATCCCAGATCCTAACACACTTCTTTGTAAAGTAACAATGAAGTGAATTTCTTTGTGATTGTGATTGCTATATAACACTTCATGTCTATCTAATACTTATATCAAAGAATATCAAAGAATCAAGTAACGGGAACTTTAAAAAAGTTTTACTCTGCTCATAGTGAGTTCTATCATTTTGTTTCCTAGAAATAAGTGTGAGTGAATATATTGGTACCTTTTTATTATTTAAATACAGTTGACTCTTGAACAACATAGGTTTGAACTGCATGTGTCTACTGATCTCTGGATTTCTTTTCAATAGTAAGTGCTATAGTACTACCCTGTCCAGGATTGGCTGAATCCATGGATTCAGAACCACCTATGCAGGGTACAGAGGAACTGCAGATATGAAGTGCCAATTTTTGACTGGGTGGAGGGTTGTTGTTGTTGTTCAGTTGCTAAGTCATGTCCCGCTCTTTGCGACCCCATGAACTGCTAAGCATGCCAGAATTCCCTGTCCTTCACTGTCTCCCTGAGTTTGCTCAGATTCATGTATATTGAGTCAGTGATGCCATCCAACCATCTCATCCTCTGTCGCCCCCTTCTCCTCTTGCTCTCAGTCTTTGCCAGCATCAGGGTCTTTTCCGTGAGCCAGCTCTTCACATCAGGTGAACAAAGTACTGGAACTTCAGTACCAGACCTTCCAGTGAATATTCAGGGTTGATTTCCTTTAGGTTGGATCTCTTTGCCGTCTAAAGGACTCTCAAGAGTCTTCTCCAACACCACAGTTCAAAAGCACCAATTTTTCAGCACTCAGCCTTCTTTATGGTCCAACTCGCACATCCATACATGACTACTGGAAAACTGTAGCTTTTACTATGTGGACTTTTGTCAGCAAGGTAATGTCTCTGCTTTATAATACACTGTCTAGGTCTATCATAGCCATTCTTCCAAGGAGCAAGCATCTTTTAATTTCGTGGCTGCAGTCATCATCTGCATTGATTTTGGAGCCCAAGAAAATGAAATCTGACACTGTTTCCACATTTTCCCCATCTATTTGCCATGAAGTGATAGGACCGGATGCCATGATCTTCATTTTTTGAATGTTGAGTTTTAAGCCAGCTTTTTCACTCTCCTATTTCATTTTTGTCATGAATCTCTCTTTAGTTCCTCTTTACTTTCTGCCACTTTAATACCATGGTCATTAAAGTGGTATCATCTGCATATCTGAGGTTGTTGATATTTCTCCCAGCTTGTGATTCATCCACCCCAGCATTTCTCATGATGTACTCTGCATATAAGTTAAATGTGTTTTCCAAGGATCAACTGTATAAATTTAAGTCCGGAACAACTAACTCAAGTATATAAGAAATGTCCTCATTTGAATTCAAATCTTCATATCTGGCTAGTAGGAAATTTATTCACAGTCATTAGATGTTTAGGACAAAGGCCTCCTTTCCCAAGGCTTGAATGAGATACAGGCTTATGTGGTACCTAAAAAAATTGGCTTTCATATCTTCAGTTCATCTTTTTCACTAGTAATATATCCTCATTGTCTAGGATGTATGGTCTTTTGGAAGCTGGCAGCTCCGCTGGTTATCCAAGCTTGAGTTAAATATTTGCTGATGCCAGAAGCCCTGGTGCCAAGTGACTAGCTTAGCTAAGTGCACCATCATGGAGCATGTGTGCAGGTGAGCGGATTGTTCTCTGTGTAAGGGGACTTGACTGAAGGAAAGAAGAGAAGCCCAAGTCTACCTATACTGCACTCACCAAACTGAGTTCTCTTGTGACTGAATTAGCCCTGAAAGATTGCCTTTTTTCTAATTCATAGAGGCACCATATGGACAAGCTGCAATCCCGATCACTACTTACCATCCCCTAGGTTCCAGACTAGCCTCTCTATCCCCTCCCCTTCTCCTCTGGCTCAGAGAACACTGACTACCAATTTTGAGAAACTTGGTTCCCTAATTCTGGGGAAAATCTCTCTTCTCCTTGATTTCTGTCTTTTTAAAATAGTCACTCTTGACACTACTTCTCCTGGGCATTTTATATAGTCTCCTGTTTGCTTAGACTTTCACAAAAGACAGAAAAGAAAAGGATGTTTTCAGGAGGCCTCTTCTCTGGACCCTGCAAATATTCTGGAAATGCCTGACAACTGTCTTGAAATTGGAAGGTTGTATGCAGTGGGAGATTGAGGAGAAAAAGTAAAGAAGCATAACACAGAATTCCCATCCCAATAAATTTCAAGTGAAATATTAAGCCTAATTTTTATTTGACTTTTATTTTTGTTTTTTGTTTAATCATTTGTTTTGTATTGGGGTATAGGCAGTTAACAAACACTATTGTGAAAGTTTCAGGTGAACAGTGACTTAGCCATACATATACATGTATCCATTCCCCCTCAAAGCCTCCTCCCATCCAGCCTGCTGCATAACAGTGAACAGAGTTCCATTAATTTTTAATTGATAAAGTTTACAGTTTTAATTTTGAGCATCTTTATAGCATCCTTTAGACAAAATGTATAAGGTATCTAGCTTTAGTAGGAAATCACAAATAAAGTCTATGGTAATTATGGAAATTGATAAGTCTTTACCTCCCTCCCAGCATTATAGAAAAGATAAAACTGAAAGTTTAACATGGTCCAGTCATATCTTGCATTAAAAATTTGTTTGTTTTATATGTAATTTTGCTCTATTTTATTTTGAGATAAATTAACTGAATTTACGTTTAGGGTAAGGGCTTCCCTGGTGGTTCAAATGGTAAAGAATCTTCCTGCAATACAGGCAAGACAGGTTTGATCTCTTGGTCGGGAAGGTCCTCTGGAGAAGGAAATGGCAACCCACTCCAGTATTCTTGCATGGAAATTCCATGGACAGAGGAGCCTGGTGGGCTACATAATGAACTAATATGTTTAAATAAAATGGGCTAGGAATAAAATATATTTCTGTTAATTGAATTTAGAACTTGTAAAAGAACCAATGAAGAGCATTTATGTTTTGAGCAAATATATTTTTGTCAGTTTATTTAACTAAATAAAATGAGAGATGTAGAAGATAGGAAAAAACATTAAAAAATCATAAGAACTTTGGTACTAAATAAGAAGAATTAAACATTTTATTTATAAGAAATTTGCTATGAAAGGTCATTTGTCCCCTTTCTTCTTTCTAGATATGGTCTCAAGAAAGAGTATATTTTTTGTATATTTTTACTGTGTAATATGTATCTCTGATTTATGATGCAGGTGACTGATTGCCCAAATAAAAACTTGGGAGAAACCTAGCATCTAAAATTCAGCCATTATAATTGTTTTGACTCCTAGGAGAATTACTACAGAGAAGCATAGTGTGTATAACAGGCAGAAGAAGGATGACATCCTCTGTCAGAGTGTTAGGGTGAGGGTAGGGGTACACAAGTATTACAGCATACTTCAGCAAATTGATAGTTATAAAGCGACATATCCACATATGGTAAACAAACGGCCGTGGAATAAGTCATATCCAACTCTTTTGTGACCCCATGGACTGTAGCCTGCCAGACTCCTCTGTCCTTGCAATTTCCCAGGCAAATCACTGGAGTGGGTTGCCATTTCCTTCTCCAGGGGATCTTCCTGACGCAGGGATCGAACACAACATCTCCTGCCTTCACAGGCAAGTTCTTTACCACTGAGCCACCATCAAAGCGTGTGTGTGTGTATGTGCGTGAGTGTGTGTAACTTTTTTTCAGGAAAACTAATTTTCTTATCATGGAAAAATGGAAAGTTTTTGTTTACTATTTTAAAAAAGTGCTTAGAATATATGTTAAAAACATCTTTAAAATGTTTAGCACCGTGTATACTATGTAAGTAGAGTCTATGCTTATTTGATGATTAAGTACAGAGGCTTTAATTACATAGAGTTAAATGTCAATCTAAATGTTTCTCTAATTTCCAAATTTATCATAAAAGCTGTATAACCTTGGGCAAATTGTAAGTTCTTTGAGCCTTAGTTGTTTCTTTAAATGGTGATGATACCTTACCTTGTAAAATTGTTGTGAAGATTAAATGTGATACGTTGTGAAGTTTAAATGTGATGTTTATTAAGAGTTTATTTTAGTACTTGACTCATCTCATGCAGTAAATCTTATTTAGCTCAAACAAATTGAATATAGCTTTTTGTTGCATAAAATAGCACATATATGTCTTTTGTTAGGCTTACATGCATCATTTTGGAGAAGAAAATCTTAAAATTTTGGTATAATCACTGTATCATTTTATTTATGATTAAACTTTTAGTAGGACTCTTCCTTTTGAAAAACTTTTGTTAAGTTTAAATGTTTTTCATGTTAGTGATCATGTGGTTGTCAGGCATTTGGAGGACAGGGTCATTTCTACCCTGCTTAGTTAATTATTGTGATTGTAAACAAAGGATGTACAATTCAAAGTCAAGCAGCATTTCACATGGATGATGGAGGTGATAATAGCTTAATTCCTGCTGAATTTTTTTTCTTTGCTCTAGTGAATTCATACTGACCTTGTCCAAAATCTGATGACCTTCCTATTTTACTCAACCATTTGGAAAGCCAAGCTGCCATAGGTGGCCCTGAGGGGGTAGCCGAAAGACCACTGAGTCACTGACCCATGTCAAGACTGGATTTCACGTCTGATCTGTAGGACCTCTGAAATAATTATACATGGGGCTTATTGTACTCAAAAACCTAACTGGTTGCATTTTTGTGCTTATTAAGTATCTTGTTAAAGTGTATTTTAAATGTCCTTATTTAAGTCATATTTAATTTACTATTTCTCATGCAGGTCATTTTCTAGACTAATTATAAATTTTTATCTTTTATCAGGGTTAGTACCTTCAAACTAAACTTGAATGTTTTGATATGTGAGCAAAATATATTATTACACCCTGGCTAACTTCATTGAATATCTTCCTGGTTCATGATGGACCAAAGCTTTTTAGTGTTTATAAAGATCTTGGTTTTTTATGGCAAAAATTCCATACACCTAAACAAAAAAATCTAGTTTAAGCTGTTATTAATATTGTGGCATGTTAATCTCTCTTTATATGTTTTCTAACCTCAAATATTACTCTAATCTTGGTATTTTAAGGGTTTTGAGGTTATAAGAATTGTCATAAGGAAAGCATATGACCACCCAGTAAGGTATTTTTTTAGATTTGATTAGATGTGATCAGTCAGCCTTGATGGAACTTTGTGATAGAGCTAGGATATGAAAACAGAAAATAAGTTTCCTATGTTTATTTTGTTCTTCTGCATAATAGGAAATGTTTGGCTTTTTATAAATACCTTCAATTTTCTACAGTTTATAATATGACTTTGTCTTTTATTTTTATATAGGAGTTGATCCCTGAATTTTATTATCTCTCTGAGATGTTTGTCAACTTCAATAATTATAATCTTGGAGTAATGGATGATGGGACAGTAGTGTCAAATGTTGAACTTCCTCCTTGGGCCAAAACCCCAGAAGAATTTGTTCGCATAAACAGATTGGTAAGTTGGAATCATCTACTCTGTCTGTCATGAAACTATACTCAAAGTGTATTCCATGTGTTGGTATAATCATTAACCCTTACTCTGCTGAACAAAACTGTAGTTGATAGGGGTAATGGAAAGTGACATGATAGTTCATATATCTCTGTATATACTTTATAAAATCTTATTGACTTGCAAGGTATAATGGTTTCTTTTATGCAGGATTTAGGCCACTTTTGCCTGGCAAATCCCATGGATGGAGGAGCCTGGTAGGCTGCAGTCCATGGGGTCGCTAGGAGTCTGACACAACTGAGTCACTTCACTTTCACTTTCCACTTTCATGCATTGGAGAAGAAAATGGCAACCCAGTCTAGTGTTCTTGCCTGGAGAATCTCAGGGACGGGGGAGCCTGGTGGGCTGCCGTCGTGTATGGGGTCGCACAGAGTCGGACACGACTGATGTGACTTAGCAGCAGCAGGCTACTTTTATATGAATGTGATGATTCAAGATTATAAGTGAAAGTTACAAGTGAATTTCTTAGAGAATGCTATGCTTTTTCAAACACGAGTTTCTTGTACCATTAGAAGTACAGAATTCTGTGTTCCAGGTTAGAAGGCCATTGAGCATTTTGATAATAGAAAAACATTTTCAAAATTTAACCTGTATCTATCTTTTAAAGGAAATTTCATGGAATATTTAGAATAGGAAAACTTTAAAATTTAAAACTGTGCTTATAAAACACTCTAAGAATCCTCCAGTGGACTCTTTAAGGTCCCCTGTTTTATGGGTTCTAGGTTATTCTATGCAAAACTAATGTGATTTTTCCTTTTTGCCCTTAACTCTCATAAATGCTGGGAATTAGGAAGCCTTATTCTCAGTTTTCTTAAAGTAGTATCTTTATCATACTTCATACTAAAAATTGAATGTGAATTTCATTGTGTTTTTAATTTACACCAAAACAAACATTTTTTTTGTTGTTTTTTGTACCGCTAAGACGGGTGGCACTGAGAGTGGGCATCAGAGGGCAGACACTGAAACCATAATCACAGAAAACTAACCAATCTCATCACATGGACCACAGCTCTGTCTAACTCAATGCCGTGCAGGGCCACCCAACATGGATGGGTCATGGTGGAGAGTTCTGACAAAATGTGGTCCACTGGAGAAGGAAATGGCAAACCACTTCAGTATTTTTGCCTTGAGAACCCCATGAACAGTATGAAAAGGCAAAAAGATAGGACACTGAAAGATGAACTCCCCAGGTCAGTAGGTGCCCAATATGCTACTGGAGATCAGTGGAGAAATAAAGCCAGAAAGAATGAAGATATGTAGCCAATGCAAAAACTACACCCAGTTGTGGGTGTGACTGGTGATGGAAGCAATGTCTGATGCTGTAAAGAGCAATACTGCATAGGAACCTGGAATGTTAGGTCCATGAATCAAGGCAAATTGAAAGTGGTCAAACAGGAGATGGCAAGAGTGAATGTCGACATTCTAGGAACCAGCGAACTAAAATGGACTGGAATGGGTAAATTTAACTGAGATTACCATTATATCTACTACTGTGGGCAAGAATCCCTTAAAGAAATGGAGTAGCCCTCATAGTCAACGAAAGTCTGAAATGAAGTACTGAAATGAAACACATGTATTAAGTTTAATTGACATACCATAAAAGCCACCTTTTAAAAAGTTCTCAATTCAGTGAATTTTAGCAAATTTATAGGTTTGTGTAAGCATCAACACAATCAGCTCATATCACTCCAAAATGTTTCCTTCTGTATGTTTGCTCCCAATCCTGGTTCTAGGCAATCACTGATTCTGCCTCAATAGCTCTTCTTTTTCTAGAAATCTTACATAAATAGAAACCTGAGGCGTGTAGTCCTTTTGTACCTGGCTCTTACTCAGCATGATGTTCTTGAGACTCATCCTGTTGTGCATAAAGCAGCAGTTTCTTTGCCTTGCTGCATAGTATCCCTTTGTATACATAATAACATATTTTATTTATTTACCAGCTTATAGATATTTGGCTTTTTTCCAGTTTTAGGCTATTAAGATTATTTGCATATATTAGAGTTGATATCTGTTTTCATTTCTCTTGGATAGATTCCTAGGAGTTTTAATCCCTGAGTCATATGATAAGAATAGGGCTTCCCAGGTGGTGCAGTGGTAAAGAATCTGCCTGCCAATGCAGGAGACGTGGGTTTGATCCCTGGTTCGGGAAGATTCCCTGGAGTAGGAAATGGCAACCTGTTCCAGTACACTTGCCTGGAAAATCCCATAGACGAGGAACCTGGCAGACTACAGGCCATGGGGTCGCACAGAGTCAGACATGACTGACTGACCACATGCACGCATGATAAGAATATATTTACTGTTTTGGATTTCCATCAACAGTATGTGGAATTTCAGTGTGCCGTATCCTTGCAAATATTTGTAGTTGTCAATCTTTTTTACTTTAGCTCTTCAGTGATTCATTGTGATTTTAATTTGTGTTTCAGTAATGACTAACAGTGTTGACCATCTTTTCATAGGCTTATTTTCTGCTCATATATTCTTTGGTGCACTATCTATTCAAATCTTTTGCCTGTTTTTTAATTGTGTTGTATGTCCTTTTATTATTTTGTTGTAAGACATCTTTATATATTCCCCATAAAAGTTCTTTTTCCAACATATGTTTTGCAGATCTTTTTCTCAAAGTTTGTGGCTTGTCTTTTGCTTTTTAATGGTTTCTTCTGAATCATCGTTTTGAATGAATGTTTTGTTAACTATTAGGTAGATATAAGATCAAATTTATATAATATTTGAAAGATATAAATAGTCATTCCCATTCTTGAGAAATATATCCCTTAGAAAAATTGAAATCATGTTGTGATCATTATTGAAACATTTTTTTCTCAGTTTAAACTTTTCAGTCTCAAGGGAACCAGTTCTCTATTAATTCGTTAATTCATCATTGCCATGTTTAGTATGACTAAAAATACAAAGAAATTTGTTAAAGTATTTGCTTTAAAAAAAGGTCTAAGAGGCAGAATCATTTGAATAAATTATATTTAAAACTCTTCAGTAATATTTTGACATTTAAGGAAATATGATTATATAAAGTAAGGTAAACCACTCTCCTGACAGTACCCTCACCCCTACTCAGACTGCTCTCTCCTCAGAAAAACCAGGTCTATTTGGAACAAGTCTTCCAAGGACACAGAGGAAAAGAAGGTGGCAGCTTACCAAACTGCTTTTCATTAAAGTTTCGGTTTTGCCTGCTCATGCTTAGATATGATTATGAAATTTTATGCAAAGTAGTGCTTAATAATACTAGTTGCACATTTATTACAACTTAAATAAGTAAGTAAATGTTAGTACAACTTAAATAAGTAAGTAAATGTTAGTCATTCTGCCGTGTCTCTTTGAGACCACGTGGGCTATAGCCTGCCAGACTCCCCTGTCCGTGGGATTCTCCAGGCAAGAATACTGGAGTGGGTTGCCATTCCCTTCTCCGAGGGGATCTTCCCAACCCAGGGAATGAACCTTGGTTGCCTGCATGGCAGGTGGATTCTTTACCATCTGAGCCACCAAGGAAGCCTATTATAACTTATTATTGAATTATTAAACATCTTTCCCAGCGATTCCTCTTCCTGTGAACTTGACAGATGTCTTCATAGTTTAGGCTCTGAATAAGCTTATATTTATAACAGACCTCACAAAAATTCACTGCAAATTAAATTCAAACATTTTATAGTACAATATTTACATCTCTGATAATTTTAACTCCTAATTAGGAAGGTACTTGATTTTTCTGATGTGTGTCTTTATGAAAGAATTTAATAACTCATTCATTCTTTCAAAAATATTTATTTTGCACCTATGATAAACAAACCTTTCCACAGTGCAGTTCACACTGACTTGTTTTAAAGTTTTCTGTTGACTCTCTGTGACTAAACTGTTAGTACGGTGTTTTCTGTGTTAGCATGCTATCACGTAAGGGTTTTATCCCCCTCCTCTTTGAGGTTTACCTCTTCAAGTCCACAGATTTTATGCAATGATTGCAGCTCATGAAATGCATACTACTTTGATCTGTGACCTTTCTGTGGTGCTAATCGGGTTCCTGATATCATTATACCTTACTCATTAATCATATTTCCTGCAGCCCGTCAGGCAGCCAGACAGAGCAAGTCCCTGTTTTCAGCCCTCTGTTGGCAGGTTTCTGCTTTTCCGGATTATTACAGACGATACTTTGGCTTCTCATAGTCAGAGCCACATCAAGCTGTGTGTTACAATTAAAGTCAGATGGTCCTCAGGTTGAACAGGGATATAGTGTTGCAGCTGTCTCTCTTCCTGGAACAAACCAGCACCAAGAACAGATGATCTATAGGACAGTGAATAATAACAGATTGTACAGTACTCCATTGGTAGCAGGGGATCCCAGATTTAATTAACTGACATACTCATTTTAAGATACACAGCACGTCTTTTTTAAGTATTTGCTTGCCCAGATATTATCTCAAGGGAATAGAATATTTTTAGGAGCATGATTCTGATGGTGGACAGTAACCCTACATTTTCTTTTCTTTTTTTTTTTTCCTTGGAGGACTCTAACTGCTACCTTACCTAACCATGTTACTCCTTAGAGTTTTCTGTAGGTAGTGAAGATCTAAATAAGAATTACTGAATTGGCTAACGTGTTGAATGTATATACAGAATCCTGTGCATTTTAGAAGGAAAACCCTCAGAGGTCTGATTATTCTTTCAGGTATATAAATTAAATTTTCTTTGTTCTAAAGAGTTGGAATCAGGGAAAAGCCAAAGCAGTCTTAACTACATCCCAGAGAGTGGTCTGTGTTATTTAATATACCTAGATCAGGAAAAAAAAAATATTCCAAATGCTGCTTCAGAAATATAAATGAGAAACAGGCCTTCATACTTTCAAATAATATAAAAATGTACGAGTTCAGACTGCTCATCATTTATCTCATGGTATAATGTCAATGTTATGGACCTATATTACACTGCCTCTTAGAACCCTTGAGTTTTAAGTTGAATAAGAGACATAAGACATAATAAGGAAACCGTTTTCTCAGCAGTAATGTTACTTTAAAAGTTTATAGAAGTTGGTGAAGTGGAGCATTTTGTTTTAGCTGCAGGATGTATAGTTTATCCAAGTTATAATAGTAATTTGTTCGTTTAACCAGTACTTACTAAGCTGCCTGTTTGTGGACCAGCACTGTTAGACTCAGTGAACCAGACAGATAGTATCTCTACTCTTTGGAGATTACTTCTTGTTTGATAACTTAGGTTGTTGAAACAGAAAGCTTTTCAAGGCTGAGCGGTGGCATGAATTTGATAAAGGGCATCTTCTATTGATGAATTGTGCTCAGGTTACCAGTTAGAATCCCATTTGCTTTTGTGTGTCTTCTAAAGCTTCTGTCTTTTCTGCTGTGTCATAAAAGTGACATGAGTTGTCACTTGCTTGAGAATGTAAAGAAAAATAAAGTGAGTGTGTTATCTTCTTTCTAATAAGATGTGGACACATTAAAAGTGATTTTTGTATTGTTTTCTAAGAGAAA
Organism: Oryx dammah; assembly: GCF_014754425.2. NCBI lineage: Eukaryota > Metazoa > Chordata > Mammalia > Artiodactyla > Bovidae > Oryx > Oryx dammah. The sequence goes on from NW_024070196.1 coordinate 7,433,332, forward strand.
AATTAAAATTTCATATTTTATTTCACCACCTACCTTGTCTTTTTCTATCTATGCTAAAATTTAAGTCTGTTGAGGGTAAACCTTCATAGATCTTATGTATGTGAATGAACTTGGTCAGTCTTTTCTAACTTTTAAGAGCACTGACTAGGGAACATTTTTTTAAAACAGAAATGTTTTGTTTAAAAAACAAAATTTTTTAAACATTTTTTTAAACAAGCTTTTTAGAATACAGATTCTAGAAGCTAACTTTTTTTTTCATACTGTTCCTTTTCCAATTGCCTTTTATTTTCCACATTGATAACGATGGGGCAAAGAATATAAGTTGTCAGAGCAATATAGTTTGTAATAATTATTCTCAACTTTGGGCATATCCGTTCCTCCCCCTCCCTCATTGGATCTAAAACCTGGGAGGATGGGGACAGATTTTTATTAATAGTTTTTCAATCTAAAGCTATTATTGTTTGGTTTGCCTTTAATCCTGTTATGTAATTTCCTGTTAAATCTAGTTCAAAAAGGACACCTAAATAAGTGGGGGGAAAAAGATGTGTTGATAGATTAATTCTCTCCTAATGTATTTATAAATCCACTATAGAATCCAGTCCAAGTTCCAATAGAATTGTTTTGTTTTGTTAGAATGTGAAAACTTGATTGCAAAGGCCAAAGGACCAATTATAGCCAAAATCCTTTCTGAAAACAAGAACAGATTTCAGAGGGACTTGTTTTACTATATGTCAATAGTTATTATAAAGCTGTAGTAATTATGGAAAATTAGGAAAAGGAGACTAATAAAAGTGAACAGAGAACCCAGAAACAGACAAGGGCATATAAAGAAACTTCATCTGTCATAGCGTTAGTATTACAGATCTGTGGGGAAAGGAAGGACTTGTCAACTTAGATGAGATAAATAGTAATTTTGTGTTGATTTCCAAGGGCTGCCATAACAAAGTAACGGAAATACTGGGCGGCTTAAAGAACAGGAATGTGTTGTCTCAGTTCTGGAGGCTAGAAGTCTGCAATCATAGTTCGGCAATGTTGGTTCCTTCTGAGGGTTGTGGAGGAAGGATCAGATCTAGATCTCTTGCTGGCCTGTATTTATCTGTGTTCTCCTTACATCTCTAAACGTCATCCTCCCTTTGTGTGTGTCTATGTCTCTAAAATTTCCCTTTTAATAAGGACTCCAGTTATATTGGGTTAGGGATACACTGTACTCCAGTATGACCTCATCTTAACATAAATAATTACATGTGTAATGGCACTATTTCCAAATAAGGTCACATTCTGAGTTACTCAGTTCAGTTCACTTCAGTTCAGTTGCTCAGTCATGTCTGACTCTTTGCGACCCAGTGAATGCAGCACGCCAGGCCTCCCTGTCCATCACCAACTCCTGGAGTTCACTCAAACTCATGTCCATTGAGTCGGTGATGCCATCCAGCCATCTCATCCTCTGTCGTCCCCTTCTCTTCCTGCCCCCAATCCCTCCCAGCATCAGAGTCTTTTCCAATGAGTCAACTCTTCGCATGAGGTGGCCAAAGTAATGGAGTTTCAGCTTTAGCATCAGTCCTTCCAAAGAATACCCAGGACTGATCTCCTTTAGAATGGACTGGTTGGATCTCCTTGCAGTCCAAGGGACTCTCAAGAATCTTCTCCAGCACCACAGTTCAAAAGCATCAATTCTTCAGTGCTCAGCTTTCTTCACAGTCCAACTCTCACATCCGTACATGACTACTGGAAAGACCATAGCCTTCACTAGATGGACCTTTGTTGGCAAAGTAATGTCTCTGCTTTGAATATCTTATCTAGGTTGGTCATAACTTTTCTTCCAAGGAGTAAGAGTCTTTGAATTTCATGGCTGCAGTCACCATCTGCAGTGATTTTGGAGGCCCCCAAAATAAAGTCTGACACTGTTTCCACTGTTTCCCCATCTATTTCCCATAAAGTGATGGGACCGGATGCCATGATCTTCATTTTCTGAATGTTGAGCTTTAAGCCAACTTTTTCACTCTCTTCTTTCACTTTCATCAAGAGGCTTTTTAGTTCTTCTTCACTTTCTGCCATAAGGGGTGGTGTCCTCTGCATATCTGAGGTTACTGATACTTCTCCCGGCAATCTTGATTCCAGCTTATGCTTCTTCCAGCCCAGTGTTTCTCATGATGTACTCTGCATAGAAGTCAAATAAGCAGGGTGACAATATATAGCCTTGATGTACTCCTTTTCCTATTTGGAACCAGTTTCTTGTTCCATGTCCAGTTCTAACTGTTGCTTCCTGACCTGCATATAGGTTTCCCAGGAGGCAGGTCAGGGGTTCTGGTATTACCATCTCTTTCAGAATTTTCCACAGTTTGTTGTGATCCACACAAAGGCTTTGGCACAGTCAATAAAGCAGAAATAGATGTTCTTCTGGAACTCTCTTGCTTTTTCAGTGATCCAGTGGATGTTGGCAATTTGATCTCTGGTTCCTCTGCCTTTTCTAAAACCAGCTTGAACATCTGGAAGTTCACGGTTCACATATTGCTGAAGCGTGGCTTGGAGAATTTTGAGCCTTACTTTACCAGCGTGTGAGATGAGTAATTGTGCGGTAGTTTGAGCATTCTTTGGCATTGCCTTTCTTTGGGTTTGGAATGCAAACTGACCTTTTCCAGTCCTGTGGCCACTGCTGAGTTTTCCAAATTTGCTGGCATATTGAGTGTATCACTTTCACAGCATCATCTTTCAGGATTTGAATTTGAAAGTTAGAATTTCAACAAATAAATTTTGGGGGATACTTTTCAACCCATAACAGATATTAATGTGGAAAAAAAGTAAGGACCTTATATCAAAAATGAAAATTTAAATATATTAAAGCTTTGCACCCCAAGGATTTGAAAGAGACACATGTACCCCAGTGTTCATTGCAGCACTATTTACAATAGCTAGGACACAGAAGCAACCTAGATGTCCACCAGTAGATGAATGGATAGGGAATTACGGTGCATATACTCAATGGAATATTACTCAGCTATAGAAAGGAATGCATTTGAGTCAGTTCTAATGAGGTGGATGAAACTGGAGCCTATTAAACTGAGTGAAGTAAGTCAGAAAAAGAAAGACAAATACTGTGTATTAATGCACATATATGGAATTTAGAAGGATGTACTGACAATCCTACATGCAGGGCAGCAAAGGAGACACAGAAGTAAAGAACAGACTTTTGGACTCAGTGGGAGAAGGCAAGGGCGAGATGATTTGAGAGAATATCACTGAAATATGTACGTTACCATGTGTAAAACAGACGACCCGAGCAAGTTTGATGCATGAACCAGGTCACCCTAAGGTGCTCTGGGACAACACAGAAGGATAGGATGGGGATGGAGATGGGAAGGCAGTTAAGGTAAGAGGTCACATGTATACCCGTGGCAATTCATGTTGATGTACGGCAAAAACCATCACAATATTGTTATTATCCTCCAATTAAAATAAATAAATTTTAAAAAATACATTGATACTTTAAAAATGAAATAATGATAATAATTTACTAAAAAAACAAAAAGTCAAAATTAGAAACTTTTAGAAATTAACCCAAGAGGAATTCTTTGTGAACTTGGAACAGTTGAAAGTTTTTCAAACAAGAAACAAAATATGATCCATTGCATTAGTTGATTTTTGGATGTTAAACCAACCTTGCATTCCTTGAGTATATTACCTTTGGATGATATAAATTCTTTTGATGTATATTGCAATTTTTGTTGTTAATATTTTGAGAAATTACTATTTGGGAAGACTTATTTGTCTATATTCATGAGGAATATTGAGATGTAGTATTCTTATAATATGTTTTTATGATTTTAATATCAGGATTTATATTAGCCTCATAGAATGAGATAGGGCAAAGTGTTCCCTTTTCTATTTTCTGAAAGACTTTGTAAGAGATTGCTATTATTTCTTCTTTACATGCTTGATTGAAGTCAACTATTGACATCATCTGGACATTAACTTGTATGTGTGTGGTGTGGAGATTTTAAATTACCAAATCATTTTTTAGTTGTTATAGGTTTATTCAGAGTCTTGAATTTTTTTCTTGAATCTATTTCAGTAGTTTGTGTCTTTCTAGGCATTTGGCCATTTAGCCTAAATTGTCTATTTTATTGGTATAAAGTTGTTCATCATATGCCTTATCATTTTTATTTTTCTAAGTTTGGTAGTAGTATTACCTCATTTATTCCTGATTTTTGGTAGTTTTTTTTTTTCTTAGTCTTGCTAACACTTTGTTGGTTTTATTGATCTTTTCTTATAACTTACATGTCATTTCATTATTTTTTTCTCTACTGTGTATCTTTTTTCCTTTCATTGGATTTTCACTCTAATAATTTTTTTTTTTCCCTTTTGCTTGCTTTGAATTTGGTTTAGTTAATTAGTTAGTTCAGTCGCACAGTCGTGTCTGACTCTTTGCGACCCCATGAATCGCAGCACGCCAGGCCTCCCTGTCCATCACCATCTCCCGGAGTTCACTCAGACTCACATCCATCAAGTCCGTGATGCCATCCAGCCATCTCATCCTGGGTCGTCCCCTTCTCCTCCTGCCCCATTGCTCCCAGCATTAAAGTCCTTTCCAATGAGTCAACTTTTCACTTGAGGTGGCCGGAGTACTGGAGCTTCAGCTTTAGCATCATTCCTTCCAAAGAAATCCCAGGGCTGATCTCCTTCAGAATGGAATGGTTGGATCTCCTTCCAGTCCAAGGGACTCGCAAGAGTGTTCTCCAACACCACAGTTCAAACGCATCAATTCTTCGGCACTCAGCTTTCTTCACAGTCCAACTCTCACATCCATACATGACCACTGGAAAAACCATAGCCTTGACTAGACGGACCTTAGTCAGCAAAGTAATGTCTCTGCTTTTGAATATGCTATCTAGGTTGGTCATAACTTTTCTTCCAAGGAGTAAGCGTGTTTTAATTTCATGGCTCCAATCACCATCTGCAGTGATTTTGGAGCCCCCCCCCTCAAAAAAAAGGTCTGACACTGTTTCTACTGTTTCCCCATCTATTTCCCATGAAGTGATGGGACCAGATGCCATGATCTTCATTTTCTGAATGTTGAGCTTTAAGCCAGCTTTTTCACTCTCTCACTTTCATCAAGAGGCTTTTTTAGCTCCTCTTCACTTTCTGCCATAAGGATAGTGTCATCTGCATATCTCAGGTTATTGATATTTCTCCCGGCAATCTTGATTCCAGCTTGTGTTTCTTCCAGCCCAGTGTTTCTCATGATGTACTCTGCATAGAAGTTAAATAAGCAGGGTGACAATATACAGCCTTGACATACTCCTTTTCCTATTTGGAACCAGTCTGTCGTTCCATGTCCAGTTCTAACTGTTGCTTCCTGACCTGCATACAGATTTCTCAAGAGGCAGGTCAGGTGGTCTGGTATTCCCATCTCTTTCAGAATTTTCCACAGTGTCTTGTGATCCACACAGTCAAAGGCTTTGGCATAGTCAATAAAGCAGAAATAGATGTTTTTCTGGAACTCTCTTGCTTTTTCCATGATCCAGCAGATGTTGGCAATTTGATCTCTGGTTCCTCTGCCTTTTCTAAAACTATCTTGAACATCAGGGAGTTCACAGTTCATGTATTGCTGAAGTCTGGCTTGGAGAATTTTGAGCATTACTTTACTAGCATGTGAGATGAGTGCAATTGTGTGGTAGTTTGAGCTTTCTTTGGCATTGCCTTTCTTTGGGATTGGAATGAAAACTGACCTTTTCCAGTCCTGTGGCCACTGCTGAGTTTTTCCACATTTGCTGGCATATTGAGTGCAGCACTTTCACAGCATCATCTTTCAGGATTTGAAACAGCTCAACTGGAATTCCACCACCTCCACTAGCTTTGTTTGTAGTGATGCTTTCTAAGGCCCACTTGACTTCACATTCCAAGATGTCTGGCTCTAGGTTAGTGATGACATCATCATGATTATCTGGGTCATCAAGATCTTTTTTGTCCAGTTCTTGTGTGTATTCTTGCCACCTCTTCTTAATATCTTCTGCTTCTGTTAGGTCCAGCCCATTTCTGTCCTTTATCGAGCTCATCTTTGCATGAAATGTTCCCTTGGTATCTCTAATTTTCTTGAAGAGGTCTCTAGTCTTTCCCATTCTGTTCTTTTCCTCTGTTTCTTTGCATTGATCACTGAAGAAGGCTTTCTTATCTCTTCTTGCTATTCTTTGAAACTCTGCATTCAGATGCTTATATCTTTCCTTTTCTCCTTTGCTTTTCACTTCTCTTCTTTTCACAGCTATTTGTAAGGCCTCCCCAGACAGCCACTTTGCTTTTTTGCATTTCTTTTCCATGGGGATGGTCTTGATCCCTGTCTCCTGTACAATGTCACGAACCTCATTCCATAGTTCATCAGGCACTCTATCTATCAGATCTAGTCCCTTAAATCTATTTCTCACTTCCACTGTATAATCATAAGGGATTTGATTTAGTTCATACCTGAATGGTCTAGCGGTTTTCCCTACTTTCTTCAATTTAAGTTTGAATTTGGCAATAGGGAGTTCATGATCTGAGCCACAGTCAGCTCCTGGTCTTGTTTTTGTTAACTGTATAGAGCTTCTCCATCTTTGGCTGCAAAGAATATAATCAATCTGATTTCGGTGCTGACCATCTGGTGATGTCCATGTGTAGAGTCTTCTCTTGTGTTGTTGGAAGAGGGTGTTTACTATGACCAGTGCATTCTCTTGGCAAAACTTGAATTTGGTTTACTCTTTTACTAAAGTCTTAATTTGAGAAAATAGTGTGTTTTTTTAATTTTTTTTGAAATATAGTTATTTTACAGTATTGTGTTAATTTCTGCTGTACAGAAAGGTGAGTGTGGGATGGATCTCTCATGGGTTTGATCTCTTGGTCAGGAGTATCCCTTGGAGAAAGTAATGGCAACCACTCCAGTATTCTGGCCTGGGAAATCCCATGGACAGAGGAGCCTGGCAGACTATAGTCCACAGGATTGCAAAGAGTCAGACACAAATGAATGACTAAGCACATGAGCACACCTTATTTTCTAATATTGGCTTTCATAGTTACAGATTTCTCTTTATGTACTATCTTGCCACATCCCTAAGTTTTGATCTTTTGTTTGCTTATTTTCATTCATCTCACAATATTTTATATTTTCTTCTGATTTCTTTTCTGACTCATCATTTTTTCAGAAGTATACTGCTTAGTTAATAAATATTTGTGGATTTTCCAAATTTCCTTCTGTTTTTAATTTCTAATTTAATCTTCCTGTGATCAGAGCATATACTTGTATGATTTCTGTTGTTTTAAGTGTATTGAGACTTGCTTTGTGACCTAGTATGTTGTCTGTATTAGAGAATTCTCCATTTGCTTTCAAGAAGAATGAGTATTGTGCCATTTAGGAGTATTCTATAGATGTCAGTTGATCAAATTTTTTATGTTTGTCTTTATACCTTGGCTTATTTTACCTATTTCTATAAATTTTTGCTAGTTCAATGTTGAAATTCCCAAATGTTATTTTCAGTAGTTTTTTACTTCATGTATTTTTTTGGATCCTGTTGGGTCCAATGGAGAAGGGAATGGCAAACCACTTCAGTATTCTTGCCTTGAGAACCCCATGAACAGAATGAAAAGGCAAAATGATAGGATACTGAAAGAGGAACTCCCCAGGTCAGTAGGTGCCCAATATGCTACTGGAGATCAGTGGAGAAATAACTCCAGAAAGAATGAAGGGATGGAACTAAAGCAAAAACAATACCCATTTGTGGATGTGACTGATGATAGAAGCAACGTCCGATGCTATAAAGAGCAATATTGCATAGGAACCTGGAATGTCAGGTCCATGAATCAAGGCAAATTGGAACTGGTCAAACAGGAGATGGCAAGAGTGAACATCAATATTCTAGGAATCAACAAACTAAAATGGATTGGAATGGGTGAATTTAACTCAGATGACCATTATATCTACTACTGCAGGCAGGAATCCCTCAGAAGAAATGGAGTAGCCATCATGGTCAACAAAAGAGTCCAAAATGCAGTACTTGGATGCAGTCTTAAAAACGACAGAATGATCTCTGTTCGTTTCCAAGGCAAACCATTCAATATCACAGTAATCCAAGTTTATGCCCCAACCAGTAACACTGAAGAAGCTGAAGTTGAATGCTTCTATGAAGAATAAAATTTATTCTCTCATGTTTTAGAAACCAGAAGTACAAAATCAATATTGTGCTCTCTTCAGGGTAATGGGAGGCCTCTGTCCTCACATCGCCTTCTCCTCTTTTGTCTATAGTGAAGTTTCTTTCCAGCTTCTTCTTATGAGGATGTGAAGTAAAAGTTACTCAGTCGTGTCCAACTCTTTGCAACCCCATCGACTATACAGTCCATGGAATTCTCCAGGCCAGAATACTGGAGTGAGTAGCCTTTCCCTTCTCTAGGGGATCTTCCCAACCTTATGTTCTTTAATTTTGGATCTTTTTGTTTCTCTGTACCCGCTTTTAAATTTCCTTTTATATTAGATATTTCTAGTCTATGATTTTGTTTCTTCATTAATTTGTTTTTAACTGTTTATTTTAGATATTTTCGTAGTCATTACTCTAGGGACAAAATGCATCTTAATCTATTGCAGTCTACTTCAGATCAATATTAGCTTAATATCAGTCAAATGTAGTGATTGTTCCAGTTCAGCTACAGTTCCTCCCCCATACTTTGTGCTTTTGTCTTGTGTAGTACATCTCTGTCTCTCTCTCTGTGTGTATATATATATATATATTATAAACCTACCCTGCAGTGTTATAACTATTGCTTTATGCAATCTTATGCCTTCAAAGAAGTTAAGGAGAAAAATGCCTATTAATTTTATTTACTACTCTACCTTAATAGAAATATTCCATAATGAATAGAAGAGTGCTTCTGATACCCACCATCTTGCAGGAATGAGATAATTCTCATAAAAAAAAAAGTTCCAGGAAGTGAAGTTTATACTTTCAAATTCTAATGTTTTGCAACGTTTTCTTTGAAAAGAAATCTTTTTATGAAATAGAGTACACATTTCCCTGCCTCTTAAGCAGAGAATAGCTTTTTCTGGAATCATGACCGTGACTGTGTTATTCACTCAGTTGTGCCCAACTCTTTGCAACCCCATGGACTGTAGCCCGCCAGGCTCCTCTGTCCCTGGGATTTTTCTGAAGTACTCATTGTTAAACATTTGGGTGTTTTTTGTGATGTCCTAAAAAGTTGAGATACATAGAACGTTTTGTTCTTTAGCTGAAACGACCCACATTTTTCCGCCTTGTTTTTTAGCTTCCTGTTAGCATTTTAGAGTTCTTACCTGTGCGATCTGTTGTTTTAGTCTTTCAAGGTTCCCATCTTCTTCTGCTCTATTATGTTGTTTTATGCATATGAGGCAAGGTAAAAGCTTGACCAGTGCCCCCATAGCTCCCACTATTAAAATTAAACCAAACGGTATTCTAAAAGCTCATAACCTTATCCTCATCACTACACCCTCAAAAAACAAAACAAAACCCTACACAGCTCTTCTCCAAAACTCTCACCTTCCTTGAAACTTTTCATAAAAACATCTACATACTACCCTGTGGACTTTCTACAGCCCATTCTCAATCTGGTTTTGTACCTGTGTGACTTGTAGATCATTATTCTCCTTACCCAGTGGAGTTTTGGTGCCTTATGGAATATGAAATGCTGGCTTCAGGTGTAAACTGTATCCTTTATAGAGGTGTATTTTAAAGTGTAGCATATGGAAAACATAATCTGCATCAGAATCCCCTGAGGTACAGTTAATAAATAAGGCACAATTATCTATTCATTCATCAAATTCTTCTTGAGTACTTATTTTGTATTCTCCTAGTGGCTTACAGTTGATTAAATGAAGAGAAGGTCTAAACCCTCATCCTAACCTCAAAACAGTGGGGAAAAAATGGACTTTATGATAAATGGTTTGGGCAAACCATATGAAAAAAAATAACTTTAGATTTGTCATGAAACCAATGATTAGATATCTAAATGTGAAAAGATGAAACAAATGCTAGAAAAAAAATTATTGAGTTTCTGTATTACCTGAGGGTGGGAAAAACTTTCCCAACTTTGACTGAAAATACAAAGTAATAAAAGAACTGGTTACATTGAGTACATAAACACTGAGAACATTACATAGCAAAATGCGTCAGAAGCAAAGTCAAAAGACAGCTGACAAACTGAATAAAAATGTTTGAGATTGAAAACTTAGACAAATGCTAGTGCACCTCATTTATAGAGAAGTCCTAAAAATTATACAGAAATAAACCCAACAATCTAATAGAAAAGTGAGCAGCAATTCACAGAAAATAAAAGTCAGTACCCTGTAAATATATGAGAAAAATACTCAACCTCACTCAAAATAACAGAAATATAAATTGTACTGAAATACCATCTTCATCTTTCCGTTTGGTAAATTCCAAAAATTCACCCAGATGCTCTGTTGACAAGGTTGTGGGAAAAGAGGCATTCTTCTCCTCTGCTGATGGCAATGCTAATGACTCACTCCTAACGAAGGAGTTTGCCAGTATCTAACAAAATTACTCATTTAATCTTTGACCCAACTTTCAGGTATCTTTCCCAAAGTTACACTGACCAAATAAGAAATGTCATATTCATGAGTGGAATCTATTTTCTTTAACAGTTTTGACTCTGAAACTATTAAGCATTTTATATAACTTAAAAAATAAGATTGAAAAAGTGATGATTCAGTTTCTGAAAACTGTAAATTAAGCAAATGGGTAATAGTGTTCATGTCCTTAAGATCAAGATTTTTAGTGAGGGGGAAAGGGATTCAAATATAAAATCAGTAAAAAACAGAAAAATGTTAGGAGCAGCCAGACAGTGGCATTCAGAGACTTCATTTCATTCTGGTGCTGTGTGCTATATGTGCTCTGCTTTGTCACGTCTGACTCTTTTCTACCCTGTGGACGGTATCCCGTGTCCATGGGGATTTTCCAGCAGGAATACTAGATTGGAAGCCATGCTCTCCTCCAGTAGATCTTCTCAACCCAGGGATCGAACCCAGGTCTCCTGCATTGCAGGCAGATTCTTTACCAGCTAGCTCCTGTGAATATTTTAGTTGTTAAGTTGCACTAAGCTGATCTTGCAGGCTTTCCATGCAGCACAGTGGTAAAGAATCTGCCTCCCAATGCAGGAAAAGCAAGAGACGTGGGTTCTATTCCTGAACCTGGACGATCCCTTGGAGAAGGAAATGGCAACCCACCCCAGTGTTATCAGCTGAGAAATCCCATGGACAGGGGAGCTTGGTGGGCTACAGTCCGCGAGTTTGCGAAGAATAAGACATGACTACACATGCACACACATGTGCACACACAAGCAGATGTTCAAGTGAGCAGCACTGGTAGAGAAAACTCATCTGTTGTAAAGAGTTTAATTCATAGAAGCCAGCATATTTCTTCATTCTGGACAGCACTGTAGAGTTCAGTTCAGTTCAGCTCAGTCACTCAGTCGTGTCTGACTCTTGGCAACCCCATGAAGTGCAGCACGCCAGGCCTCCCTGTCCATCACCATCTCCTGGAGTTCACTCAGACTCATGTCCATCGAGTCCGTGATGCCATCCAGCCATCTCATCCTCTGTCGTCCCCTTCTCCTCCTGCCCCCAATCCCTCCCAGCATCAGAGTCTTTTCCAGTGAGTCAACTCTTCGCATGAGGTGTCCAAAGTACTGGAGCTTCAGCTTTAGCATCATTCCTTCCAAAGAAATCCCAGGCTGATCTCCTTCAGAATGGACTGGTTGGATCTCCTTGCAGTCCAAAGGACTCTCAAGAGTCTTCTCCAACACCACACTTCAAATGCATCAATTCTTTGGCACTCAGCCTTCTTTACAGTCCAACTCTCACATCCATACATGACCACAGGAAAAACCATAGCCTTGACTAGATGGACCTTAGTCGGCAAAGTAATGTCTCTGCTTTTGAATATGCTATCTAGGTTGGTCATAACTTTTCTTCCAAGGAGTAAGCGTCTTTTAATTTCATGGCTGCAGTCACCATCTGCAGTGATTTTGGAACCCTCCAAAATAAAGTCTGACACTGTTTCTACTGTTTCCCCATCTATTTGCCATGAAGTGATTGGACCAGATGCCATGATCTTTGTTTTCTGAATGTTGAGCTTTAAGCCAACTTTTTCACTCTCCTCTTTCACTTTCATCAAGAGGCTTTTT